>NC_091342.1:13409085-13486585 GCF_038502225.1 Cherax quadricarinatus
TCTTATATTTAAAAAAATATTAAGATATTTTAGTATAGGAAGGTTGAGATATCTCTTCTATCACTTTAATAGCATTCTGTCCATTATCCTTGAATTTCTAGTACTGTATCTCCAAATTGTCTGATACTGTATTTCTTAATGGATTTCTTGTTGGATCTCTTATTGTATTTCTAATTGTATCGTTTATTGTTTTAATATATTTCTTAATGCATTTCTCATTGAATTTTCATACATTTTGTTTTACAAGTAAGTTGTCCAAAGTTGGTGGTCCTTGATCTGTGTAAGTAAATCTCTCTTGTTTACATGGTGTACACGATTTGACCAGATGCACACATATGTACGAGGGGTCCACGTGTGTACCAGCCCTACAGGTGCTTCACTAGATGTGCAAGTGTACATATGTAATTGAAAATTTTTACATTAGTTATTTTCGAGTTGGCGAGGTATTATTTACAAGATTTACAGTGGCTGGCAAATTTACAATGCTTGTTTGCAAGATGTGGCATATTTAAGGGTTTACCACATTTACAATGGTTTGCCGGATTTACAAGAGCTGTTTCTCTGTTACGATCTTTGTTCACTTGATTTACAGTGGTGTCAAGCCACCACCACAGTAATATGACCCACCTGCAGCTGTGTCAATCCACCACCACAGTAATATGACACACCTGCATGTGTATCAGGTTGCCACCACCACGGTAATATGACACACCTGCCTGTGTGTCAGGCTACCACCACCACAATAATATAACATCTGCATGTGTGTCAGGCTGCCACCACTACAATAATATAACATCTGCATGTGTGTCAGGCTGCCACCAGCACAGAAATATGACACTCGGGTGTTTGCTAATTAGTGTAAAGTGCCAATTACCTCTGCAGATACTGCTCTCGTGATCCTGCCTAATGTTGCACAGGTGACTGCAACATTAGAACTTGTAGCACCAGACTCATAACAGAATAAGTTCTTCTTTGAACAACATTTCGCTCTGTATAGATCGTTATCGTACTTTTAAAGAATTCTACACAGAGCGATACGTGTATCTGTCATCATATTGGTGGGTAATACGCTATTTAATGTATACCTGCGTATGGCAACTCCAGACTTGCTGAGGTTAACACCGTGGGGTCTGGCCAGAGTTTACACCCCAGTCTTGTGGCACACCTGCCACAAGACTGGGGTACTCTGTCATATCACTCGGAAATTTCCCACCACCACTGAAAATATGTCACTGTGTCTGATTCTTCTTTGGTTATCCTAGGTAATTTACTCATATGCTACCATACAAAAACAACCACTGTGAAAAAATCGTGGACTTCCAAGCGCTTTCGTGATTTCACACAATGATAATGTGAGAAATCACGAAAGCTCTTGGAAATTCACTATTTTTTCACCGTGGTTGTTTTTGCATATTGTGATATGCAAAATGCCGTGATAAGGCGACAAGTTTAAAAGCTTAAAACCGGAGAACATTATAACCTTGTGTGGTGAAGAAAAAATGGTGTGGTCTGTGGAGACAGTGTGCGCAGCAAGGTTGTGTGGGGGCAGTGTTTCGCTCAGTGTAGAGCTTGTATCAGGTCGAGCTCTACCCTGAGGGGAACTGTGTCACAAGGAAAGATTGTATTACGTATGTATCTTTCTTTCATCTCTCCTTTTCTTTCTTTCAGTGTTAGATGACAGTAATATTTTATGATTCTTTCAATTTTACTGGTATATTTTCTGTGTTTTTTTAGGGCCTTGCATTATTCTATTTTATTTATCTGCTTGTTATTTGCTTGAAATATTCTGTGATTAATGTTTTCTACCTGTATTAGATACAGCTTCACCTGCTAGAAGTATTAGATACAGCTTCACCTGCTAGAAGTATTAGATACAGCTTCACCTGCTAGAAGTATTAGATACAGCTTCACCTGCTAGAAGTATTAGATACAGCTTCACCTGCTAGAAGTATTAGATACAGCTTCACCTGCTAGAAGTATTAGATACAGCTTCACCTGCTAGAAGTATTAGATACAGCTTCACCTGCTAGAAGTATTAGATACAGCTTCACCTGCTAGAAGTATTAGATACAGCTTCACCTGCTAGAAGTATTGGATGCAGCTTCACCTGCTAGAAGTATTGGATACAGCTTCACCTGCTAGAAGTATTAGATACAGCTTCACCTGCTAGAAGTATTAGATACAGCTTCACCTGCTAGAAGTATTGGATGCAGCTTCACCTGCTAGAAGTATTGGATACAGCTTCACCTGCTAGAAGTATTGGATACAGCTTCACCTGCTAGAAGTATTGGATGCAGCTTCACCTGCTAGAAGTATTGGATACAGCTTCACCTGCTAGAAGTATTATGCAGCTTCACCTGCTAGAAGTATTGGATGCAGCTTCACCTGCTAGAAGTATTGGATACAGCTTCACCTGCTAGAAGTATTGGATACAGCTTCACCTGCTAGAAGTATTGGATACAGCTTCACCTGCTAGAAGTATTGGATGCAGCTTCACCTGCTAGAAGTATTGGATGCAGCTTCACCTGCTAGAAGTATTGGATACAGCTTCACCTGCTAGAAGTATTGGAGATACAGCTTCTACTGCTAGAAGTATTAGATACAGCTTCACCTGCTAGAAGTATTAGATACAGCTTCACCTGCTAGAAGTATTAGATACAGCTTCACCTGCTAGAAGTATTAGATACAGCTTCACCTGCTAGAAGTATTGGATGCAGCTTCACCTGCTAGAAGTATTGGATACAGCTTCACCTGCTAGAAGTATTGGATGCAGCTTCACCTGCTAGAAGTATTGGATGCAGCTTCACCTGCTAGAAGTATTAGATACAGCTTCACCTGCTAGAAGTATTGGATGCAGCTTCACCTGCTAGAAGTATTGGATACAGCTTCACCTGCTAGAAGTATTGGATGCAGCTTCACCTGCTAGAAGTATTAGATACAGCTTCACCTGCTAGAAGTATTAGATACAGCTTCACCTGCTAGAAGTATTAGATACAGCTTCACCTGCTAGAAGTATTAGATACAGCTTCACCTGCTAGAAGTATTAGATACAGCTTCACCTGCTAGAAGTATTGGATACAGCTTCACCTGCTAGAAGTATTGGATACAGCTTCACCTGCTAGAAGTATTAGATACAGCTTCACCTGCTAGAAGTATTGGATGCAGCTTCACCTGCTAGAAGTATTAGATACAGCTTCACCTGCTAGAAGTATTGGATACAGCTTCACCTGCTAGAAGTATTGGATACAGCTTCACCTGCTAGAAGTATTGGATGCAGCTTCACCTGCTAGAAGTATTGGATACAGCTTCACCTGCTAGAAGTATTGGATACAGCTTCACCTGCTAGAAGTATTGGATGCAGCTTCACCTGCTAGAAGTATTGGATGCAGCTTCACCTGCTAGAAGTATTGGATACAGCTTCACCTGCTAGAAGTATTGGATACAGCTTCACCTGCTAGAAGTATTGGATACAGCTTCACCTGCTAGAAGTATTGGATACAGCTTCACCTGCTAGAAGTATTGGATGCAGCTTCACCTGCTAGAAGTATTGGATGCAGCTTCACCTGCTAGAAGTATTGGATACAGCTTCACCTGCTAGAAGTATTGGATACAGCTTCACCTGCTAGAAGTATTGGATACAGCTTCACCTGCTAGAAGTATTGGATACAGCTTCACCTGCTAGAAGTATTGGATGCAGCTTCACCTGCTAGAGGTATTGGATACAGCTTCACCTGCTAGAAGTATTGGATACAGCTTCACCTGCTAGAAGTATTGGATGCAGCTTCACCTGCTAGAAGTATTGGATACAGCTTCACCTGCTAGAAGTATTGGATGCAGGTTCACCTGCTAGAGGTACTGGATACAGCTTCACCTGCTAGAGGTATTGGATACAGCTTCACCTGCTAGAGGTATTGGATACAGCTTCACCTGCTAGAAGTATTGGATACAGCTTCACCTGCTAGAGGTATTGGATACAGCTTCACCTGCTAGAAGTATTGGATACAGCTTCACCTGCTAGAAGTATTGGATACAGCTTCACCTGCGAGAAGGATTGGATACAGCTTCACCTGCTAGAAGTATTGGATACAGCTTCACCTGCTAGAAGTATTGGATACAGCTTCACCTGCTAGAAGTATTGGATACAGCTTCACCTGCTAGAAGTATTGGATGCAGCTTCACCTGCTAGAAGTATTGGATACAGCTTCACCTGCTAGAAGTATTGGATGCAGCTTCACCTGCTAGAAGTATTGGATACAGCTTCACCTGCTAGAAGTATTGGATACAGCTTCACCTGCTAGAAGTATTGGATGCAGCTTCACCTGCTAGAAGTATTGGATACAGCTTCACCTGCTAGAAGTATTGGATACAGCTTCACCTGCTAGAGGTATTGGATACAGCTTCACCTGCTAGAGGTATTGGATACAGCTTCACCTGCTAGAGGTATTGGATACAGCTTCACCTGCTAGAGGTATTGGATACAGCTTCACCTGCTAGAGGTATTGGATACAGCTTCACCTGCTAGAAGTATTGGATACAGCTTCACCTGCTAGAAGTATTGGATGCAGCTTCACCTGCTAGAGGTATTGGATACAGCTTCACCTGCTAGAGGTATTGGATACAGCTTCACCTGCTAGAAGTATTGGATGCAGCTTCACCTGCTAGAAGTATTGGATACAGCTTCACCTGCTAGAAGTATTGGATACAGCTTCACCTGCTAGAAGTATTGGATACAGCTTCACCTGCTAGAAGTATTGGATGCAGCTTCACCTGCTAGAAGTATTGGATACAGCTTCACCTGCTAGAAGTATTGGATACAGCTTCACCTGCTAGAAGTATTGGATACAGCTTCACCTGCTAGAAGTATTGGATACAGCTTCACCTGCTAGAAGTATTAGCAGCTTCACCTGCTAGAAGTATTGGATACAGCTTCACCTGCTAGAAGTATTGGATGCAGCTTCACCTGCTAGAAGTATTGGATACAGCTTCACCTGCTAGAAGTATTGGATACAGCTTCACCTGCTAGAAGTATTGGATACAGCTTCACCTGCTAGAAGTATTGGATACAGCTTCACCTGCTAGAAGTATTGGATACAGCTTCACCTGCTAGAAGTATTGGATGCAGCTTCACCTGCTAGAAGTATTGGATACAGCTTCACCTGCTAGAAGTATTGGATACAGCTTCACCTGCTAGAAGTATTGGATACAGCTTCACCTGCTAGAAGTATTAGATACAGCTTCACCTGCTAGAAGTATTAGATACAGCTTCACCTGCTAGAAGTATTGGATACAGCTTCACCTGCTAGAAGTATTAGATACAGCTTCACCTGCTAGAAGTATTAGATACAGCTTCACCTGCTAGAAGTATTGGATACAGCTTCACCTGCTAGAAGTATTGGATGCAGCTTCACCTGCTAGAAGTATTGGATGCAGCTTCACCTGCTAGAAGTATTGGATACAGCTTCACCTGCTAGAAGTATTGGATGCAGCTTCACCTGCTAGAAGTATTGGATGCAGCAGCTTCACCTGCTAGAAGTATTGGATACAGCTTCACCTGCTAGAAGTATTGGATGCTAGAAGTATTGGATGCAGCTTCACCTGCTAGAGTATTAGTAGAAGTATTAGATACAGCTTGCTAGATACAGCTTCACCTGCTAGAAGTATTGGATACAGCTTCACCTGCTAGAAGTATTGGATACAGCTTCACCTGCTAGAAGTATTAGATACAGATACAGCTTCACCTGCTAGAAGTATTAGTACAGCTTGGATATTAGATACAGCTTCACCTGCTAGAGGTATTGGATGCTAGAAGTATTAGATACAGCTTCACCTGCTAGAAGTATTAGATACAGCTTCACCTGCTAGAGGTATTGGATACAGCTTCACCTGCTAGAAGTATTGGATACAGCTTCACCTGCTAGAAGTATTGGATATTCACCTGCTAGAGGTATTGGATACAGCTTCACCTGCTAGAAGTATTGGATACAGCTTCACCTGCTAGAGGTATTGGATACAGCTTCACCTGCTAGAAGTATTGGATGCAGCTTCACCTGCTAGATATTGGATACAGCTTCACCTGCTAGAAGTATTGGATACAGCTTCACCTGCTAGAAGTATTGGATACAGCTTCACCTGCTAGAAGTATTGGATACAGCTTCACCTGCTAGAAGTATTGGATACAGCTTCACCTGCTAGAAGTATTGGATACAGCTTCACCTGCTAGAAGTATTTCACCTGCTAGATACAGCTTCACCTGCTAGAAGTATTGGATACAGCTTCACCTGCTAGAAGTATATTGGATACAGCTTCACCTGCTAGAAGTATTGGATACAGCTTCACCTGCTAGAAGTATTGGATACAGCTTCACCTGCTAGAAGTATTGGCTTCACCTGCTAGCTTCACCTGCTAGAAGTATTAGATACAGCTTCACCTGCTAGAAGTATTAGATACAGCTTCACCTGCTAGAAGTATTAGATACAGCTTCACCTGCTAGAAGTATTGGATGCAGCTTCACCTGCTAGAAGTATTGGATGCAGCTTCACCTGCTAGAAGTATTGGATACAGCTTCACCTGCTAGAAGTATTAGATACAGCTTCACCTGCTAGAAGTATTGGATGCAGCTTCACCTGCTAGAAGTATTAGATACAGCTTCACCTGCTAGAAGTATTAGATACAGCTTCACCTGCTAGAAGTATTAGATACAGCTTCACCTGCTAGAAGTATTAGATACAGCTTCACCTGCTAGAAGTATTAGATACAGCTTCACCTGCTAGAAGTATTAGATACAGCTTCACCTGCTAGAGGTATTGGATACAGCTTCACCTGCTAGAAGTATTGGATGCAGCTTCACCTGCTAGAAGTATTGGATACAGCTTCACCTGCTAGAAGTATTGGATGCAGCTTCACCTGCTAGAAGTATTGGATACAGCTTCACCTGCTAGAGGTATTGGATACAGCTTCACCTGCTAGAAGTATTGGATACAGCTTCACCTGCTAGAAGTATTGGATGCAGCTTCACCTGCTAGAAGTATTGGATGCAGCTTCACCTGCTAGAAGTATTGGATGCAGCTTCACCTGCTAGAGGTATTGGATACAGCTTCACCTGCTAGAGGTATTGGATACAGCTTCACCTGCTAGAGATATTGGATACAGCTTCACCTGCTAGAGGTATTGGATACAGCTTCACCTGCTAGAAGTATTGGATGCAGCTTCACCTGCTAGAAGTATTGGATGCAGCTTCACCTGCTAGAAGTATTAGATACAGCTTCACCTGCTAGAAGTATTGGATGCAGCTTCACCTGCTAGAAGTATTGGATGCAGCTTCACCTGCTAGAGGTATTGGATACAGCTTCACCTGCTAGAAGTATTGGATGCAGCTTCACCTGCTAGAAGTATTGGATGCAGCTTCACCTGCTAGAAGTATTGGATGCAGCTTCACCTGCTAGAAGTATTGGATGCAGCTTCACCTGCTAGAGGTATTGGATACAGCTTCACCTGCTAGAGGTATTGGATACAGCTTCACCTGCTAGAGATATTGGATACAGCTTCACCTGCTAGAGGTATTGGATACAGCTTCACCTGCTAGAGATATTGGATACAGCTTCACCTGCTAGAAGTATTGGATACAGCTTCACCTGCTAGAAGTATTGGATGCAGCTTCACCTGCTAGAAGTATTGGATGCAGCTTCACCTGCTAGAAGTATTGGATACAGCTTCACCTGCTAGAAGTATTGGATGCAGCTTCACCTGCTAGAAGTATTGGATACAGCTTCACCTGCTAGAAGTATTGGATACAGCTTCACCTGCTAGAAGTATTGGATACAGCTTCACCTGCTAGAAGTATTAGATACAGCTTCACCTGCTAGAAGTATTGGATGCAGCTTCACCTGCTAGAAGTATTGGATGCAGCTTCACCTGCTAGAAGTATTGGATGCAGCTTCACCTGCTAGAGGTATTGGATACAGCTTCACCTGCTAGAGGTATTGGATACAGCTTCACCTGCTAGAGATATTGGATACAGCTTCACCTGCTAGAGGTATTGGATACAGCTTCACCTGCTAGAGATATTGGATACAGCTTCACCTGCCAGAGGTATTGGATACAGCTTCACCTGCTAGAAGTATTGGATACAGCTTCACCTGCTAGAAGTATTGGATACAGCTTCACCTGCTAGAAGTATTGGATGCAGCTTCACCTGCTAGAAGTATTAGATACAGCTTCACCTGCTAGAGGTATTGGATACAGCTTCACCTGCCAGAGGTATTGGATACAGCTTCACCTGCTAGAAGTATTGGATACAGCTTCACCTGCTAGAAGTATTGGATACAGCTTCACCTGCTAGAGATATTGGATACAGCTTCACCTGCTAGAAGTATTGGATACAGCTTCACCTGCTAGAAGTATTGGATGCAGCTTCACCTGCTAGAAGTATTGGATACAGCTTCACCTGCTAGAAGTATTGGATACAGCTTCACCTGCTAGAAGTATTGGATACAGCTTCACCTGCTAGAAGTATTGGATGCAGCTTCACCTGCTAGAAGTATTGGATGCAGCTTCACCTGCTAGAGGTATTGGATACAGCTTCACCTGCTAGAGGTATTGGATGCAGCTTCACCTGCTAGAAGTATTGGATGCAGCTTCACCTGCTAGAGGTATTGGATACAGCTTCACCTGCTAGAAGTATTGGATACAGCTTCACCTGCTAGAAGTATTGGATACAGCTTCCCCTGCTAGAAGTATTGGATGCAGCTTCACCTGCTAGAGGTATTGGATACAGCTTCACCTGCTAGAAGTATTGGATGCAGTTTCACCTGCTAGAGGTATTGGATACAGCTTCACCTGCTAGAGGTATTGGATACAGCTTCACCTGCTAGAGATATTGGATGCAGTTTCACCTGCTAGAGGTATTGGATACAGCTTCACCTGCTAGAGGTATTGGATACAGCTTCACCTGCTAGAGATATTGGATACAGCTTCACCTGCCAGAGGTATTGGATACAGCTTCACCTGTTTGAAGTATTGGATACTAAAAATGTACTCTTATAAGAAGCAATTAAAATGAATATGAGTATTTTGAACGTAGTGTTTTAAATGGTATATACAGAAATATACATAGAAACAGAGGATAATTAAAGTGTAATAAATTCAGTTGCTTGAACTCTTTCAAAAATCATAGAAACAGTGGAGACCTGTCTGTGCTCAGTGAGATGAAGATTAACGTGCCCACTGAGGCCTAACACACTTGTTGCAAATTATGATGAGATGCTGTCAGTTAGGGCAGTCAAGGGTGAGCCAGCTTTGACTGGCAACATACACATATCACAGTATTCAAGAGAAGGTGTTCCTGAGCTTGTGGAGAATGTAGTCCACAGAGACAAGGACACCTTCTCTTATGATGGTGTGGAACGTGTATTCTGTCATGTCAAGGTTGGCTCACTATTAACGCTCATAATTACCAGCATCTCTTCGTAACAGAGGAGTTTATAATGAGTCTGCTGGACCTTGCTGGACAGGTCTTGCTACATCCATCTCCCATTAAACACAATGAGGTCTGCTCTCACTTATGAATTTTAGTGGAGTGTAATTGCTTCTCAATGTTTTTTTCCTTATGTTTTACCTATATAGTATATTTTTTCTCAGTTGTCTTTCAGTTCTTTCTCAAGATGTGCTATTGGTCGAACACAAGTGTTCCAACTCAGCTTTTTAATATTCGTTGTTAGTTCTTACTTTTAGTAACTTTCAGTAGACGAATGGATCTTTAACGTGTATAGATTAACTCGATTGTGTGTGTGTGTGTGTGTGTGTGTGTGTGTGTGTGTGTGTGTGTGTGTGTGTGTGTGTGTGTGTGTGTGTGTGTGTGAGAAAGAGACAGAGACAGAAAGAGGGAGACTGACACGACATTATTTTGTATTCCTACAATAGTGACTCATGCCTGTATACAGTAGTAAATTATACATACAGTGGGAGGATGTCCACCAGGGATTTTATCAGTTCGTGAATTAATAGTACCATAACCCACGCATTGTGTCAATATCATCATTAATAGTCATTATATCAGCATTTTGGATGGGCAGAACTTGCACAGGGATAATGACCACATTTTATTGTCTTATAAATTCTTGGCGCTGCTTTAACGATCTCAGATGAGGCCGCCAGCTGGGATGGTACCAAGAGGAAGTGTAGGTGATGCTGGGGTAATGATCCCTGACCAGACTACCAGCTGGGATGGTACCAGAGGGGATGCTCCTGGCTTACCTGCTGCTGCTTACCTGCTGCTGTCTTACCTGCTGCTGCCTTACCTGCTGCTGCCTTACCTGCTGCTGCCTTACCTGCTGCTGCCTTACCTGCTGCTGTCTTACCTGCTGCTGCCTTATCTGCTGCTGCCTTACCTGCTGCTGCCTTACCTGCTGCTGCCTTACCTGCTGCTGTCTTACCTGCTGCTGGCTTACCTGCTGCTGGCTTACCTGCTGCTGGCTTACCTGCTGCTGTCTTACCTGCTGCTGTCTTACCTGTTGCTGCCTTACCTGCTGCTGGCTTACCTGCTGCTGCCTTACCTGCTGCTGCCTTACCTGCTGCTGTCTTACCTGCTGCTGCCTTACCTGCTGCTGGCTTACCTGCTGCTGCCTTACCTGCTGCTGCCTTACCTGCTGCTGCCTTACCTGCTGCTGCCGAAGTGTAATGATCTGTGATGTATCTTGTGACACTTACACTCTGCTTCCTCTTGGAGCAATATCCTTACTGTTCTCTTCATGGGTCGGTATCCTTGTTGTGCCTCTTGGTTCGGTATCCATATTATGAATAACCACAACAGGTACGGACAACAAATAGTGTTGTCAAGTGCACAAGCTAACAAGTATTTAGGTTAATTTTCCACGGCTACTGCTATGAAGACGCACATCACGGGGCAAGTTCTCCAAGGAGCAGCAACATTAAGATAACAAGGCTAGATAAAGGTGGATGTGTAGTCAGTGCACATGTGGACATCATCAAGGGTAAAGATTTACTGAGCGTTTACTAGACTTACTGCCAATTCACGGGGCTAACTTTGTAAACATGACCAAGAGTTTCATGCAGTGGGCGTTGTTGGGGATCAAGTTACTACACTTGATCCCCAACAACGCGAAGCAAGACACTATGTATGGATTACCCCAAGAGCCACAAAAGTAACACCTAGTGAGTCCCACCACCTTAGACACAGGTGGAACTTTCGCTTGTAGGTTTAGCGCTTCTTTTTATAATAATAATAATAATAATAATAATAATAATAATAATAATATAATAATAATAATAATAACAGGTGGAACCTCACACAAGCTGGTAGGTGTGTGACTGGGCATTTGTCTGTTAGGATAATTACAGAGACATCTTGAGTTATTAAGAGATTGTCCTTGTTCATGGCTACATTCTACCATCCTTGTTCATGACTGCCTTCTGCCATCCTTGTTCATGACTGCCTTCTGCCATCCTTGTTCATGACTGCCTTCTGCCATCCTTGTTCATGACTGCCTTCTACCATTCTTGTTCATGACTGCCTTCTACCATCCTTGTTCATGACTGCCTTTTACCATTCCTGTTCATGACTGCCTTCTACCATCCTTGTTCATGACTGCCTTCTACTATCCTTGTTCATTACTGCCTTCTACCATCCTTGTTCATGACTGCCTTCTACCATCCTTTTACCATTCCTGTTCATGACTGCCTTCTACTATCCTTGTTCATTACTGCCTTCTACCATCCTTGTTCATGACTGCCTTCTACTATCCTTGTTCATTACTGCCTTCTACCATCCTTGTTCATGACTGCCTTCTACCATCCTTTTATCATTCCTGTTCATGACTGCCTTCTACCATCCTTGTTCATGACTGCCTTCTACCATCCTTTTACCATTCCTGTTCATGACTGCCTTCTACTATCCTTGTTCATTACTGCCTTCTACCATCCTTGTTCATGACTGCCTTCTACTATCCTTGTTCATTACTGCCTTCTACCATCCTTGTTCATGACTGCCTTCTACCATCCTTTTACCATTCCTGTTCATGACTGCCTTCTACCATCCTTGTTCATGACTGCCTTCTACCATCCTTTTACCATTCCTGTTCATGACTGCCTTCTACTATCCTTGTTCATTACTGCCTTCTACCATCCTTGTTCATGACTGCCTTCTACCATCCTTTTACCATTCCTGTTCATGACTGCCTTCTACCATCCTTGTTCATGACTGCCTTCTACCATCCTTTTACCATTCCTGTTTATGACTGCCTTCTACCATCCTTGTTCATGATTGCCTTCTACCATTTCTGTTCATGACTGCCTTCTACCATCCTTGTTCATGACTGCCTTCTACCATCTTTGTTCATGACTGCCTTCTACTATCCTTGTTCATTACTGCCTTCTACCATCCTTGTTCATGACTGCCTTCTACCATCCTTGTTCATGACTGCCTTCTACCATTCTTGTTCATGACTGCCTTCTACCATCCTTTTACCATTCCTGTTCATGACTGCCTTCTACCATCCTTGTTCATGACTGCCTTCTACCATCTTTGTTCATGACTGCCTTCTACCATCCTTGTTCATGACTGCCTTCTACCATCCTTGTTCATGATTGCTTCCTACCATCCTTGTTCATGACTGCCTTCTACCATCCTTGTTCATGACTGCCTTCTACCATCCTTGTTCATGATTGCCTTCTACCATTTCTGTTCATGACTGCCTTCTACTATCCTTGTTCATGACTGCCTTCTACAATCTTTGTTCATGACTGCCTTCTACCATCATTGTTCATGACTGCCTTCTACCATCTTTGTTTATGACTGCCTTCCACCATCCTTGTTCATGACTGCCTTCTACCATCTTTGCTCATGACTGCCTTCTACCATCCTTGTTCATGACTACCTTCTACCATCTTTGTTCATGACTGCCTTCTACCATCCTTGTTCATGACTGCCTTCTACCATCCTTGTTCATGACTGCTTTCTACCATCCTTGTTTATGACTGCCTTCCACCTTCCTTGTTCGTGGCTGCCTTCCACCATCCTTGTTCGTGGCTGCCTTCCACCATCCTTGTTCATGGCTGCCTTCCACCATCCTTGTTCCTGGCCGCCTTCCATCCTTGTTCATGGCTGCCTTCTACCATTCTTGGTCATGGCTGCCTTCTACCATTCTTGGTCATGGCTGCCTTCTACCTCCCTCGGTCCAGGTATTCTCCTCACTGTTTTGTCACATCTACGCAAACAAGACATTGTAGGCTCACACGCTTCTTGGGTAGCCATTTTCTTGTCCCATGTGTTTTTTTCATGCGTTCGTGCGGACGTTCGTGCGTAACCTCACGCAAGCGTTAATGCAAAATTTACCTGACATGAAAGAAACTTGGAAGTATCCTTATTTGGATTCTATCAGATAACTCGTTCTTCTTCGCCACTTCCTGGAGATTTTTCTATACCCTAAGATGAATTGTTCTCGCTGTGTGCAGGGATGCTGGGGTGTATCCAAGATCTTGGTGAGTGTATAAGGGATGCTGGGGTGTATCCAAGATCTTGGTGAGTGTATAAGGGATGCTGGGGTGTATCCAAGATCTTGGTGAGTGTATAAGGGATGCTGGGGTGTATCCAAGATCTTGGTGAGTGTATAAGGGATGCTGGGGTGTATCTAAGATGTAGGTGGGTATAGCAGGGATGCTGGGGTGTATCTAAGATGTAGGTGGTTGTAGCAGGGATGCTGGAGTTTATCTAAGATGTAGGTGGGTGTAGCAGGGATGCTGGGGTGTATCTGAGGAGGCAGGAAGTTGTATGTTGCAGCGCCTCAGTGTTGCATTTGAGGTGCGGGGGCAGCAAGTTGTGTGTTGCAGCGCCTCAGTGTTGCATTTGAGGTGCGGGGGGAGGAAGTTGTATGTTGCAGCGCCTCAGTGTTGCATTTGAGGTGCGGGGGCAGCAAGTTGTGTGTTGCAGCGCCTCAGTGTTGCATTTGAGGTGCGGGAGGGTAACGCCTGTAACGCCTTGAACACACGACAGACATATCTTTATACTTGTAAAATATCCTATCAACCTTTTCTAATATATTTCAAACACATATTTGTATTAGTCATGTATTTTTTCAACATTGTTTCATATATTATGTAATATATTTTTGTTGTCACATATTTAAAAAAAAATGTATAAGTTCCATCCTACGTTAGAGAAATATCTTCATATTTCTGGGAATTTTGATATATAAAAAAATGATAAACACACATCATTCAGTATGTGATTAAGCTGTCACGTGTTAAAATTTCAAGTGCAAGTGAGTGACGTTCCTGATCAAATTTTGCATAATATTACTTTATCTTTCCTGGTCCAGTACTAGTTGCTGGTGGTGGGAGGCGCCAGGGGCAGTAAGGCTAAGTTTACACTAATTTGCTCTCTCTCAGCACCACACACACACACACACACACACACACACACACACACACACACACACACACACACACACACACACACACACACACACACACATACACACACACACAGGTGGACAGGGACAGGATGTTCCAGAGATAGGACACACCAACAAGGGGTCAGAATTGGAAGTTGAAGACTGAGATGAGTCACAGGGATGTTAAGAAGTATTTCTTCAGTCACAGTTGTCAGAAAGTGGAATAGTCTGGAAAGGGAGGTGGTGGAGGCAGGATCCATACATAGCTTTAAGAAGAGATATGATAAAGCTCACGGACCAGGGAGGGAGTGACCTAGTAACGATCAGTGAAGAGACGGGGCCAGGAGCTGTGAATCGAACCCTGCAATCACAATTAGGTGAGTACACACGCACACACACACAGAGGCAGGGATAACAGGGAAGGTGCTACAATGGATCAGGGAATGCCTGTCAGGAAGACAACAGCGAGTTATGGTATGTGGCGAGGTGTCAGTGAACGCCTGTAACTAGCGGGGTTCCACAGGAGTCAGTCCTAGGACCGTTGGTGTTTCTGGTATTTGGGAACGACATGACGGAAGGAATAAACTCTGAAGTGTCCCTGTTTGCAGATGATGTGAAGTTGATGAGAAGAATTCAATTGGACGAGGACCAGGCAGAACTACAAAGGGATCTGGACAGGCTGCAGGCCTGGTCCAGCAACTAGAGTTCAACCCTACCAAGTGCAAAGTCATGAAGATTTGGGAATGAGAAAGAAGACCACAGACTGAGTACCGTCTAGGAGGCCAGAGGCCACAAACTGCACTCAAGGAAAAGGATCTTGGGGTGAGTATAACACCGGGCACATCAAAGTCAGAAGTTGTTCAGAAGACGCAAACAAAAGTAATTCCACCATTATAAAAATAAAGTTGGTCATTTGGCTCGTACACACTCCGGTAGAAATCCTAAATTTCTCCTATGTAACATATACCAGTGTTGAAAGTTTGAAGCCGATCAGAAGAGGCTTTCTCAAGATATCACACATATACCAAATCTGGGAATGGTCTGTATAAAATTGAGCAGTGGGCGCCTGCACATGTTAGAAGTTGCATGAACCTTTTCCTTGATACAGTATTCTAACGTTAAAAATTTCAAGCCCATCGTATGAGCTGTTCTCAAGTTAGTAACGAAAACTTGAGGGGATGGGAAAGAAAACTAGTTTAGGCAGCCACTAAATTGGCACGTAAGTACCCTTGTCTTCTAATAACATGTTCATTTTTCCACTATAATCCACCTTGTCTATAATTACTATCGCATTTGCTTTGTTTCGTAAGGTGAAGTCCAGGATCTTTCCTTAATTCATGATATAACTTAACAAACCTTGATGACAATTGTGTTGTAGAGGTCTGAGGTTTTTTGCTCAGATCTCTACAACACAAAGATTTGTTAAGTTATACCATGAATTAAGGAAAGATCGTAGGTTTAACCTTGTGAAACAGACAAAGCAAATGAAATAGTAATTATATACAAGGTAGATTTTAGTGGAAAAATGAGTATATTAGAAGTCGGGGCCCTAACTTAGGTGCCACTTAAAGGAACCTCTGGGAGATACCTAAAATTGTTGCTTGCTATTCTCTAGTTTCTCTTCTACCTCCTTCCCACCTTTCCCACATCTGGTCTTTTTTAAGACTTGTGTCAGGCTTGACGATGGATGAAGCCAGAAATAAGATTTCTGCCTCGTGAATCATTTATTTCAAGTGTGTTTCCGTGTTTTGTGTTTTTTGGGAAGGACTAAGAATAAGACGCAGGTAAAAGTTTTTATAAAACTTGGGTTCCTTTTGGAATGTTTGTCACGTTGTTGACAGGATGATGGATATCACTCTTGGTATATATATGGAGAGACGCTCATGTTGACATATACAATAAAGAATACTATACTGGTGGTATAACGAACGGAGATCACTATTGGTATATGCAATGGAAAGTAAAGTAGTCTTACATAATTGATGCAACTGTACGTATTTATAATATAGAAATAGAGACTGTTGATATATATAACCACAGGGGGAGTTGAATGATAGCTTTAGGCCTTTCGTGTTGTAATAAACATATCAGGAGCCTTTAATGTTCCAGAAATTATATAAATATATATATATATGTCGTGCCGAATAGGTAAAACTGGTCAATTAGCAAGAATTCATTTAAAATTAAGTCCTTTCTAAAATTTTTAAATGTTCTCTTATACGTTTAAAGATATATTTTTTTCATTTATGTTAATGTAAAAATTAATAATTTTGTACCAAAAGAACCTTAGAAAACTTACCTAACCTTATTATAAAAAGCGAAATTTAATTTAGCCTAATCCAGCCAAATATATTTTAGATAAGCTTACAATAATTTAATAATAAACAAACACAATGAAATATATTTTTTTTCGTTAGGTTCAGAATGATTTTTGCGAAATTTTAACCCAGGAGATGCTCTCTGGTCTCAGCTGAAGCTTGTGTGTGTATCTCTCTTAGTGTACATACGATGTCAGTTTACTTTAATTACTATTTTAAGGATTAAATTATTCTTGTCTGGTGGTGAACAGGTTACCGTGTAGCCTAAATGGTTATCTAGGTTTTAATTAAAGCCCGTTAACCAATGTGAAGTCAGTAAATTAACAGTTAAATAGTTAATAAATTAATAGTTACAGGGTGGCGCATGGCAGCACAAGGCAGGGTAAGCAGACAGGGCAGGGCAGGCCAGGCAAGGGCAGGGTAGGGTTAGGGTATGGCAGGCTAGGGCAGTGGAAGCTAGGGTAGGGCAAGCTAGAACAGTGGAGGCCAGGGCAGGCAGGGTATGCCAGGGTAAGGCAGGGTCTGCCAGGGTAAGGCAGGGCATGACAGGCCAGGGTGCAGTATTCAGCACGCGACATGGTGCAGCTGGTACATATTTAACCTTCATTAGCAATTTCATATTTGTTTTGACCTGAATTTAAAGGACGTCTCAATTATTATGAATAATGCATATCTCAGCTCTGTGTTGTTGTTGTTGTTGTTGTTGTTGTTGTTGTTGTTAGTGTGTCGACCTGCCTATCTGGAGGTGGGGACGTTGTTGTATTTGTGTGTTTGTGTTTTGTATTTTTTGGTTTTACGTTTTTTAATGTTGGTTTTGTACGGTTTCCTTTGTGTGTGTTAGTCCGTGTAGGAGTGCGAGGGGATAGAATGACAGGCAGAGTAATGGAGGGGAAGAGGTGAGGGCATCGGAGTTAACGGAAGAGAAGAAGCAGGTCTGCTGAGGAAGAAACGTAAGAAAAAGACGTTGAGTGCTGGTAGAAGGAAGTGTTAGAGGAAAGGAGGAAGAAAGGGAACAATACCACAGAAGTGGAACAATACGACATAAGCGGAACAGTACCACAGAAATGGAACAATACCATAGAACCCGCTGGGCAGGAAACAAGTGAATTCAGTTGTATTAGGTGAAGAGGCGGGGCCAGGAGCTGACACTGCAGCTAGTGGTGTGTAGAATGGCTACACAGGTATGCGCAACTTTCTGAATCAGTCCATCTGCAGCTCATATTGTTCACTAATTCAATTAAAGCCCTCAATTATTAATTTATGTGTTAAATGTTTATCTTTTATTTAATAAACAATAGCAGTAAGAGAGTAATAACGAGTGCTGTGTGTGTTAGTGACTTGAAAGGTGTTGTCTGTATGTTCAAGTGCTTTCCATCAAGCACACAAATATGCTGCTTGCTTGCTCGTGTGTATACATGAGGCGAGCTTCGTAATCAGGAAGTTGATGTTACAAGTGCGGCCCATTGACCATGCATGGACGGTCGTCGAGGCTCGGGTCGGAGTGTGCTTACTAGACCTTTGCTTGCTTGCTCTCTCTCGTAGGAATACACAATTGATCACTGGCTTCTCCATCCCTCCTGGCAGTCTTCCTTTCTGCCTTTGCTTCCTTCCCTCCCTTCTCTTCCTCTTCCTTTCGTCTTCTCCTTCCATCTTTCTTCTTCCCTTTATCCCTTTTCTCTTCTCTTCCACTCTGCAATTCCTCCTTTCCTCCATCCTATATTTTCTTTCAATCCCTCTCTCTCTAGTACATCTCCCTCCTTCCCTCCCTCAGTGTCTCCCTCTCTCCCTTCTAGTCTCTCTCTCCCTCCCCTAATTCCTGCATTGTCATTAATTGAAACGAATTCAGATAATTGATCAGAAGAACAACTTTTGTTAAGTCCATCGTACAGGTAGTGTTTCCTACCAGACACAAGCTCATACAAAGACACACCACACCACACACTCTCGGGGATGGTATTGTACTTCCAGGGAAGGAAAGGGTAATTATTTCTCTAGTGGGCATACTCAATTTTGACACGTACTGTATTGTAAACAAGCCTCTTTTAGAATCTTTTAAAATTCGACGAGTGTAGTGGAATCTTAGACGACTATTAATTAGCTGTTCCATATGTGATGATACCTCAGTCACACCGAGTTTCCTCTTAGTCACACTGGAAGCATAATTAAAAATGGATTTATAATTTGTGTCTGTGGTGCGCCCTGTTGTAAACATGAGGTGGTAAGAACTACAATTTGATGGGTGTATAGATATTAGTGTGATCGTGCACGTTTGAGAGGCTTCAGTGACTAATATTTTTAATATTTTTGGAGAAGTGAATGAAGGTGTTTTCTGGCACATATTGCAGTGTTATGATAGTGATGGTTGACTGTTGTTTGATGATTGACTAAATTGTAGGCTACTGTGTGTATGCTATGGATTATTATTATTATTGTTATTATTATTATTATTATTATTAATCGTACTACTGCTACTACTACCATTACTACTAGAAGTAGTAATAGTAAAATATTCATGGAAAAGCGCTAAACCTATGAAGATGATAACAGGTTTCTGCGAATTGTTCACAATCGTAGCATTACGAGTCAAATTATGAAAGAACACCCTTCACGCCAGTGTAGGGCTCTTGTTCCAAGGAATTGGAAATACCTTCTATTTTCTTGGATAGGATTCGATTGCTTCCAACTCAACCCCTGCCCCAGGCTGTGTATGACCGACCACCCTTCGGGTTTAGCGCTTCCCACTAAATACAGTAATAATACTTCAGAACAAGAACACATGAACAAGAACACACGAACAAGGTCACATGAACAAGGACACATGAACAAGGACACATGAACAAGGGCACATGAACAAGAACACATGAACAAGAACACATGAACAAGGACACATGAACAGGGACAAATGAACAAGAACACATGAACAGAGACACATGAACAAGAACACATGAACAAGGACAAATCAACAAGGACACATGAACAAGAACACATGAACAGAGACACATGAACAAGAACACATGAACAAGGACAAATCAACAAGGACACATGAACAAGAACACATGAACAGAGACACATGAACAAGAACACATGAACAAGGACAAATCAACAAGGACACATGAACAAGAACACATGAACAGGGACACATGAACAAGGACACATGAACAGGGACAAATGAACAAGGACACATGAACAAGGACACATGAACAGGGACACATGAACAGGGACACATGAACAAGGACACATGAACAAGGACACATGAACAAGGACACATGAACAAGGACACATGAACAGGGACACATGAACAGGGACATAGGTTTTTGCGAGCGTCCACGTCTTCTCTCGTGGGCAGGATAAAACTCACTGGGCGAAATGTTGTCCGTAAAAGATCTCATCACACTTCATTTGAGTTTGTTTCCAAGACTGCAATATATAAGGCGAGAGAAAAATCACAATGTGAGTGAAACGTGACAGAATATTATACAAGCATTAAGGAACATGACAGTGTGGTAATGATCACCTTAAACACATTAATATTTCCACTGGACGCAGCCAATTACAATTTACAAACGTTAATCACGATCACCAATCTTTAACTTGACGCAAGTATTAACCCGTAAATTATCACCCGTCACTCTGCTATCTCGTAACGTACATCCATCTTCAGCAGCGAGTGACGTAAACAACACACGGAGTGTCTCTTAACCGGACGAGGTTACCACCTACCTTGTTACAAAGCCAGGACATGAGCTGTGTTTACATGGTTAATATAAGGGTTAAGAATATATATGAGTACATTTCTCGTTGATGAAATTAAGTTGAAAATTTAAAGAAACTTAAGAACCACAGATTATCTTGAAAGATACACACACACAGCTCCTGGCCCCAGGCAGAGCCAGGAGCTGCGAATTGACCCCTGTAACCACAAATAAGTGAGTATATACACACACGTGTGTCTTGGAGATGCTTTCTAACGCACTGCAAGACACCGGGACAATGCAAGCAGGACAGTAGGCAATAATAAGTGAAATGGCAGTAAGAAAATCTTGTTCTTATCAGTCAGTATTTATAAAGTTGTTAGTTAACTATTACTAGTGTAAGAGAATCACAGCTAGCAAACAATGATATATACACCGAGAGGTATACATTAATCTCTCCTTTACGGATTTAAGTTCCCTTGATTGGTGGTGTGCCTGTTAATTGCATTCTTAGTGACCCTTATGTAGTCGATAGGCTTTAAAACTAACAAATAATTTAAACACAATCAGAGGCTCTCACAGCCAGACTATTGCTCACAAACACTCCAGGTATACTGAGAATTTACTCGAGAGCACAGCCTAAATACTTTCCAATTTTTTAGATGCAGGAAGTCTTACACGTCGTCCTTACTATCTATCTCTGGCGGCAGGTTGTAACACTTGACCGTAACTGTATCAACAACTCACTGTTGTAGTTACACCCAGAAAATGCTTCGAATGTATTTAGCATGAAATGGTTATGAGTAGCAGTGAACTGGTTTTCTAGCTATATAACAAGTTTCGTCTGGACTGTTTGGATCCAGTTCTACCACAGCTCACTCTTCAGTAGAATTATGTATTTTTTCCAGGTTGGATTTAACTGTATCTTCTTTGCGCTTTAGTTGTTATCCACAGCTACGAGTGTGTCGAATTTAGTCCATGTTGATAACCGCCCTGACAGCTGCAGTTAGAGGAAGTTTACTACCTCTGAGAACTGATCTTGGAGAAAGTATACTGGCTTTATGTTACAAATTGGCTTTACAGTTAGCTCTGTGACGACGTATAAATGGCAAACTGGTATTAAAAGAGCCAGTTATATTACACTATTAGAAAACTTTAATATTTAACACACACACACACACACACACACACATATATATATATATATATATATATATATATATATATATATATATATATATATATATATATATATATATATATATAATTATATCGTGTATGTATCTTCGTTCACACAATAGCAAAACATAATTACAAAGTAACTGAATTTGATCGATGACTTTCACGAGATAATTACCTTCTTTCTCGGTTCATCAATTACCTTCACTATTTATCATCATCGTCTTTAATCCCTAAATTAATCAGCACATGTGTTAAGCGTAGCGTCAAAAGCTCAACTCATCACCGTATAAAATAACGCGAGTTAAGTACCAGAATGAGCCGAGTAAATATAAGGTATCTGGCGATAAAGTTGTTTGGGTATTGAATTGCTTGTCGCGGCGGCTTTAAATTACTAGGTGTGGTACACAGTCTTAATTAGTAATTATCTATCGTACACTCTAAATTAGTGGCCGTCTTTTGTACATTTCATATTATTGGTCTTGTATACATTCTGCATTAATGATATAGTGTATATTTCAGATTAGTTGTACATTCCAAGGGAGTATGCTATGATGGATGGCACTTGGGAAATTCTAAAATGGGTATGTGCTTTGTACTTTGTGGGCGAAATGTGATAATACATCTTGGGTTTCCTCCTTGTGCTGCAGGCTGTCTAGATGTGGTCTTCACTCAGAGTGACACGAGCGTTGAAGAAATATTAATGACGAATCTCCACTTGAGGAGCCAATTACTACAATGTCGACTACCTACTGACCTACGACTGTTACTTCTAATACTAATATTATAATTACTACTACTATTAATAATATTATTACTATTAATACTACTATTCTGCTACTTTTACTGCTGGTAGGTAAGACACATAGGCAACATTTAGGCAACTTTGTTCCGAAACGTTTCGCCTACCAGTAGGCTTCTTCAGTCGAGTACAGAAAGTAGGCAGGAGCAGTAGAGATGTGAAGACGATGTAATCAGTCCATTACCCTTGAAGTCGTAGACTTGAGGTTGTCAGTCCCTCAGCCTGGAGAAGTTCTGTTCCAAAGTCTGGAACTAACTGAAGATCTAGCGACAGTGTTGAGACTTAAATACTGTGGGAAGGAAAGGTGCAGAGTAGTAGTAGTGAGAATGTAGCCACTGAGAGGTCACGTCCCTCTCAGATCAAACAATTCTCACTTGAAAAAGTTGTCCAAGGTGTTTTCTCTTCTGTATCAAGATGCCATTGTGTTGCAGTGCCTGACAAAGTGAATATCAAAATGGTATATAATACCGACAGGTTGGTAGGTAAGACACATTTAAGCAACAACTTTATTCCGAAACGTTTCGCCTACACGTTTCGGAATAATGTTGCCTATGTGTCTTACCTACCAACCTGTCGGTATTGTATACCATTTTGATATTTACTTTTACTGATATTAATATTATTACAATTATTATTACTACTGCGATCTGTCTCGTAGTTCCCCGACTCTTATAGTAATCCCTATAGTAGGCCTTTCCTATAGCACCTTCTGTGCTTTACTACTACTTCTGCTACATCTACTACTACTACTACTACTACTACTACTATTGCTTTGAGTACCTGGAGTTGGGAGAAAGGAAGGTGGGAGAGATGCTGGAGAACTTGACCTCATAAGTTATGATGCAGGAATAAGAGTAGTCCTCATACATAGAAAAGTAAAGACGAGAGTGAAAATATATGGATGACAGAGAACAGTGTACACAATGGAAGATTTTTTTTTCATTAGCGATGGAGACGACTCATCGCTGGCAATCAGCACCGCTAAGTATGATGTCCAGGAACCATCTTACATAACCAGGATGACTTTGCAACGAATAGTTTAGATATACACAAAAATATCCTAGACCCGTGACATTAAGCAGAATGTGACGAGAAATGAGCGATATCAGAGCCAATGTACGAGTGAACTTTAGAAAATCTCTGATGCTACGTTTATGCAGATTACGACGTCATCCCAAAACTGAAAATTAAACAAAACAAACAAAAATCCAAGACAGTATTTACAGTAAGAACTAAAACCAAGAAAGCAACTCACATATGAACACTCGCATTGAGAGTTCTGCAGTACCAGAACTTAAAGTATTGAGACGTAAACCCACGTGGCTAAATTGTAGATAATGTATACCCATGAGTACACTGCTTGCCCATGAGTACACTGCTTGCCCATGAGTACACTGCTTACCCATGAGTACACTACTTACCCATGAGTACACTACTTACCCATGAGTACACTACTTACCCATGAGTACACTGCTTGCCCATGAGTACACTGCTTACCCATGAGTACACTGCTTGCCCATGAGTACACTGCTTACCCATGAGTACACTGCTTACCCATGAGTACACTACTTACCCATGAGTACACTACTTACCCATGAGTACACTACTTACCCATGAGTACATTACTTACCTATGAGTACACTACTTACCCATGAGTACACTACTTACCCATGAGTACACTACTTACCCATGAGTACACTACTTACCCATGAGTACACTACTTACCCATGAGTACACTACTTACCTATGAGTACACTACTTACCCATGAGTACATTACTTACCTATGAGTACACTACTTACCTATGAGTACATTACTTACCCAAGAGTACACTACTTACCCATGAGTACACTACTTACCCATGAGTACACTACTTACCCATGAGTACACTACTTACCTATGAGTACACTACTTACCCATGAGTACACTACTTACCCATGAGTACACTACTTACCTATGAGTACACTACTTACCTATGAGTACATTACTTACCTATGAGTACACTACTTACCCATGAGTACACTACTTACCCATGAGTACACTACTTACCCATGAGTACATTACTTACCCATGAGTACACTACTTACCCATGAGTACACTACTTACCCATGAGTACATTACTTACCCATGAGTACATTACTTACCCATGAGTACATTACTTACCCATGAGTACACTACTTACCCATGAGTACACTACTTACCCATGAATACATTACTTACCCATGAGTACACTACTTACCCATGAGTACACTACTTACCCATGAATACATTACTTACCCATGAGTACACTACTTACCCATGAGTACACTACTTACCCATGAGTACACTACTTACCCATGAGTACATCTTACGCAAAATCCCAAGCAACCAACAGCAACAGCTGCAATAACAACAGCAGCGGCACGGTTGTAGAAACAGCAGCAACAACCACAAGCACCACCCACCACCACCCACCACCACCCACCACCACCACTACCACCACCACCACTACCACCACCACCACTACCACCACTACCACCACTACCACCACTACCACCACCACCACTACCACCACTACCACCACCACCACCACCACCACCACTACCACCACCACCACCACCACCACCACCACCACCACCACTTCCACCACCACTACTACCATTACCACCACCACCACCATCACTACCACCATCACCACCACCACCATCATCACCACCACCAACACCCAACACCACTACCCACCACCACCACCCGTTACCACCACCACCCACCAACCACTACCACCCACAATCCATCACCACCACCACCCACTACCACCCATCATCCCCACCACCACCCAAAACCACCCACAACCACCCACCACTGCCACCACCATCACAACTATTACCCACCATCTTCCACCACCACCAGTCACTTCCACCACCACCTGTATCACACTTTTGTCAGTACCACTACTGCCACCAATACCAGCCACTACCACCTCTCTCACACCCTTGTCGGTACCACTACCACCAACAATCCTGATTCTCAGGCATCAGGCTCAAACTTCTGACAGGCAGAGCTATATAAAACGACCACCGTTTCTCGCCAGGGGATTAGAAGTTTTATAAGGACAGCTCGTCCTTATACACGGCCTGTAATATATGATAATTTATGCAGAGAGTGTTGTACATAGTGGCGCTGATCTCTTAGTGACGTGTGTGTGTGGGGGGGGGAAGTGGTGGTTGTTAAAGGTACTTGTCAATGGACACTTGGCTTGCATCCTTGGGGGTGTACTCGCGGTTGCAGGGGTAGAGTCTCAGCTCCTGGCCCTTCTTAATTTGCCACTTCTTGAATTTACTCTCTCCTAGCCTTGTGGGGCCTGCCATACCTACTCTTAAATATGTTTACGGAGCCTGCCTCCACTACTTCAAGGTCACTGAACTTTCTTGACTACTCTCAGGGCTGAAGAAACACTTCCTGACATCTTTGTGGCTCGTGTGTCTTTAACTTTCAACTGTGCCATCTTGCAGCTGTTTGCCAGCCCTAATACTGATCCTTGGGGAACACCACTTGTTACACTTCCTCATTCTGACATCTGTTTTTGGAAAAATCGCTCTTTGTCTCCTTCCCACAAGGTAGTCCTTGATCCACTGTAGCTCCCGCGTTGCTCCTGCCTACTCCTCTTTGTCGCGGCCTCTTGTGAGGCACAGTATTATATGCCTTCTTGCAGCTCAAGAATATAGTCCGCACATCCATCTCTTCCTTGCCTCAATTCTATTACTTTTTCGTAGAACTCCAGCCGGTTTGAGAGACATAATTTACCGTATCTAAACCCTTGTTGGTTATTGTTTATGAAGCAACTTTGTTCTTCGAAGTGTTCCACCATTCTCCTGACTACCTTCTACGTTATCTTATATAGTATGTATGTCAGTGATGCTACGTAGCTTAATGCTCCCTCTCTTAAATATTGGAATTGTTTGCACAATTTTTCAGATCTCTGGCACGTGCCCCGTAGTCATTGATTTGTTGTAAAATTTAACTAGTGGGTCAGTCAGTGTTTCTGCTCCCTTTCATAGAAGCCATAACAAAACTTTTGCCGGGTACCATTGCCTTTGTTGTATACAGCTCACTCGTATTTTTTACCTCTTTCCTTGTTGTGTGTGTGTGTGTGTGTGTGTAAGAGTGCGAGAGAGAGAGAGGAAGGGAGGGAGATTGAGTGGGTGGGTCTGGGTGGTTGGGTGAGCTGTCAAATGCTGAAGAGGTTGGAGAAATTCAAATATCTGAGCTGGAATCTTAATGAAGAGTGAGAGAGAGGAAGCAGAGACAGAAGCACTGGTAATTAAGGCAGACTGGAGAGAGAGAGAGACTGGTGTTGATAAGTCTATAAATAGTAACTCTCTCCCCACCTACCTCCTCCCACTACAATAATAAATAATTAAATCAGACGAATGGTTTACTTAAGAGTGGTGGTGGTTTAGTCTTGTTTTATGGTTTAATAGCGCATAAGGTCTATACAGCGGAGACAATTGCTTTTGTTAGCTTATCTATTTTCTTGTCTTGTGGTATAACTCCAGTTCATCTTTACTATTTTTACTGCTAATATCTTTTGATTTACAAAACCTTCGTTATGGTATCTAACCCTAGGTCCTCTCCTGCACCCGGAGCTTAATATGTGCCATGTTTTCTTCAGATGATACATTATCTCCGGCTTTATCTTGCTTGTTCACCTCATTATTACTTGGCACTTCTTAACAGCCAGTTCAGTAGTGATTTGCTAGATTATTTGTTTGCAGTTTATCAAAGTCCTCTTTGGATTTCTTATAGTCCACTTTCGTTGACATCCTCCTAATTAATTTCGCTTCACCTACGAACTTCGTAGTTTCTCTTCATCCATCGTCATGGGTTCCAAAACCCTCTGGAAAATCATCCACATATATCCGTCATGACTCACGAAATCGTAATAACACGATTGCAAACAAACCACAGAACGGATGGCGAGTGAGTTCAAACCCCACCTGTTCCGTGGTTCATATAACCGTAACAGTATAGCTCCAAGGACTAACCTTTCAGTGACTTTATTAGTTATTGTATTCTCTATCTGTGTTTCCTCCCTTCTTTGAACTTTCTGCCGCTTGTTTGTCAAAACCTTCATTTTTGTCTAAATTTTTTAAACTGTTCCAGACTTGCTTGAAAATATATATGGTTTGTCTTCTTTAACATGCTGCTGGTATTGCAGCTGCTGCTGCTACTGCACGGGGCTTAACATGGGGTACCCTCTCTTGCATGAGCTTACAACTTATTCACCTCGGGTACTGAGCATTCTGAAGGTGATTACAAGCAGCACCTGGGAAGTGGATCAGTGATATATTCCGCCTGTGTCTAGCTTTGTGCCTTTCCAGGCTTTATTGTGGATGGCTGAACTACTCTACTTTCCCTTCCCTGCCTACGCATGCTGGATCTCGTTCACCACCTGGGGATTTTGTTGAGCTAAGACATTCTGATCATCTCCCGTTGAGAGCTTCGTTGATTTATGCTAGCTTCCCTGAATCTCCATGTTGATTTATCTAACCTGCGGTGCTTATTTTGTTTTTGATACAGGCCTGGCAATTCGGTCTATGACATTTTATTTACGGCAGATAGGTTACCTCTCTGGAGGTCGACGGATGCTGGCTGTCCTCCAGGAAAATGAAAATATTCTCTGTTGATTGAGGACAGAGCACATACCTCACCAACAGTCACCTGCCTGAGGGTGATCCTGACTTTTCTTTACGCAGCCTGAGGTGTCCCGGAGAAAATCATAGGGAAGTCTTTTTATGTCATTCCTTTCATTTTTTTTTCAGTTGCTGTCAGATATTTCTTTAACGAAAAGAGGACAGTATTTACATGTGCTCTTTAGCGTGATTGGTGTATATATATTGAGATTAGTTTTAGACTGTGTATTGCATGCTTATGCGACCTTTTTATTAAAAGAAACTGAATGAGCTAATAGTCCCAATGTTCTCTAAATTTTAGTCTTCTTACATCTGCTGCTGCTCCTTCAGTTTTTGTTTCTCATTTTGCTACAATCACTCTGCTTGTTTTAGCTGCTCCACCGAGTTTGACAGAGCTCCGGCGGAGCCAGATGCACCTACCATAATATTATAATCAATGGGTTTCTTATGATTGTTGTTGGCTGATATCGCCGCATTTGCGAGATCATAAATATTCCTCTGGGAGTGATGACTTGCCAAGTTCACTTGTGCTGGTACAGCGCGGTTGTTGTTTATCTTGTTTGTTGAGTCGGTGCAAGCTGTGACCATCACCTGCTCTGTCATTTAGATCATCTGTGCTAACAACGCCAGTTCGTACATATGCCATTAGTTCTCTTTATTCAAATGAATCCTGTTTGTATTCTGTTTGCCAGGTATTCTCCTTTCACCTCAGCCTGTTTATCCATATTATGAATGATGGTATTATATGTGTCAGGGAACGAACGCTCAGGTATTTGTGCTTCGTTATGTTGAACCAACCACATGTTGGCACCTCAACATTCTTTGAAGTGTTGAGATATAATTTTCGAACTGTTTGCTTAACTTTTTGCATCGACAGCTAAAAACATATCGGCGAAGATATGCCTTAGTTTGAGGTCAAGTGTCTACTTGGAGGGTGTTCCGGGGGTCAACGCCCCCGCGACCCGGTCGTTGACCAGGCCCGTCCGGAGTTCCAAGATCCTAAGTACACCATGAGATAATTCGTTAAGTGCAAAGAACTCGAACTTTTTAACTCTCTCCTCGGAAGGAAATTAACAAGTTCTTCCAAGCAGTTCCTGATCAACTATGTTGTAGTGCCTAACTTGGACTGTGTGCTACTGTCACCAGTAGCCTGATTAATCAGGCCAGTAGCCAGGAGTCCTGGTCCCCTGGATGGGTGGCGTGAGCCGTGACGCCTAGAACCATCAATCATCAGTAATCAGAGAGCGTGTGTTTGTTTACCTGGCCGCTGCTACAGCCACACAACATTCTCAATGACTACACATTTCTGCATTTTATTGTCACATTATGTTAGAATTATTTGGTTGGTGAACTTACGCTAGCCTGGTCTAGTATAACGTACTTAAAAACGTAGCTTAAGATCCACTTCTTAAACACCAACGTTGTCACTTGACAGTAAAGCGACAACGTTCATTTCTTATAGACAAAAAAAAAATCTTTTGAAATCAGAATAATGTAGATTTTCAGTAAAATAAAAATTCAAGAAGAAATTTTTCGGTCCTTTTGACTATTGAAAATATAAAGGACAGTACCTCTTGATTCATATTTTTAGTGGATATATAAAATATCTCTTAAAAAGGGTCTGACTTTCTTACATTCTTTGAGATCAAAATCTGGAATTTAAATTAATTAAAATAATCGTTTTGACACTTGAATCAAGTTGGTGTTACTCCTGAAAACAATGAACCAATTCTCCTATCCCTTCTTTTCCTCCTCTCCCACCTCTTCCTCTCTCTCTTCCATGTGTGTCTGAAGAATAGAGAGATATCAGTCGTATTGCCAGTGTTCTCTATTTGATCATTTGGTGTGTGTGTGTGTGTGTGTGTGTGTGTGTGTGTGTGTGTGTGTGTGTGTGTGTGTGTGTGTGTGTGTCTGTGTGTCTGTGTGTCTGTGTACTCACCTAGTTGTACTCACCTAGTTGAGGTTGCGGGGGTCGAGTCCGAGCTCCTGGCCCCGCCTCTTCACTGATCGCTACTAGGTCACTCTCCCTGAGCCGTGAGCTTTATCATACCTCTGCTTAAAGCTATGTATGGATCCTGCCTCCACTACATCGCTTCCCAAACTATTCCACTTACTACTGACTACTCTGTGGCTGAAGAAATACTTCCTAACATCCCTGTGATTCATCTGTGTCTTCAACTTCCAACTGTGTTCCCTTGTTACTGTGTCCAATCTCTGGAACATCCTGTCTTTGTCCACCTTGTCAATTCCTCTCAGTATTTTGTATGTCGTTATCATGTCCCCCCTATCTCTCCTGTCCTCCAGTGTCGTCAGGTTGATTTCCCTTAACCTCTCCTCGTAGGACATACCTCTTAGCTCTGGGACTAGTCTTGTTGCAAACCTTTGCACTTTCTCTTTGCACTTTCTGTGTGTGTGTGTGTGTGTGTGTGTGTGTGTGTGTGTGTGTGTGTATTCACCTAATTGTACTCACTTAATTGTGGTTTCAGGGGTCGAGTCATAGCTCCTGGGCCCCGCCTCTTCACTGATCGCTACTAGGTCCACTTACTCCCGGCTCCAAGAGCTTTATCATACCTCTTCAAGACCTGTGAATGAATGTGGGTGCGTGTGTGTGTGAGTGCGCTCGCGTGGCTTCTACTTGTGCATGTGTACTCACCAGTTTGTAGTCGCGAGACTGAACGGGTCCTGCCGTTACGGGATCACTTGTCCTGTCCTCATGGGCCCCATCATGCCTGTTCTTGTAGCTATGTATGGAATGTGCCTCCATCACTTCTTTATTCACTCCATTCCACGTTTTTCGGCCTCTATTAGCGAGCCTCTACTATTTCTTGTACTGAATGACCAACAGTTGTTTAGTGATCCATGAAATACAATACAAATTTATTTTAACTTTCCCCATTTTTGATTTCTTGATTATGTTTACTCTGTAAACATTTTCGCTTCTCTTCTTTCATCTCCTCAAAACTTTATTAATTTCTGATAGAGAAAACTTTATTCATTTCTGATTATCAGAAATGAATAAAGTTTTCTCTATCTTTCCTCAGCACTTGATATCCTGCTGGACATATTGCACCTGTTATCACCTTGGTTACTTCTCCGTGTGGGCTACAATGCCTAGTGTTGCCTCTGATATTCCTTTATTCAGTTCATCAATGGTACTTCGTTTGCTGGTGTTTAAAACATTTTGAGCATTTTTTTTTTTATTTTTCTGTGTTCAGGATTGTAGTGTCTTGGCTTCCTGTTCCTTGCCCATGAGTCAGGAGAAGGAAAATGCTTGGGTAGGTTGAGGATGGGATGGATTGGACTGTAGGAGGGATTTTTGTAGTGGATAGTATATACATAAAGGGGAAATGGTGAGGGTTGTGGCTGTATAGTGGTAGTTGGTATTGTGCTCTTGTGGGAAAGACAGGCTGGACCTTGAGGTGGTTGTTTTTAAAGCAAAATTTGATGCATCAACAGAACTGTTCCGCTACACTACTCTACATGCTAGTTACACAGGATGGGATTCATTTATAGTGTTAAAATCTGTCAACCTGAGATGAGAGACTTATTTAAATCAATGAGGATAGCGTCAAACATTCCATAAAGAGAGGTGAGTTTGCTAGAAGCTGGACAAGTGATGACCTGAAAGAAAGGATCTCTGGAGACTGGGCGGGAGGGTGACCTGATAGAAGAGATCTCTGGAGGTTAGGCTGGAGGGTGACCTGAGAGAAAGGATCTCTGAAGGCTAGGCTGGAGGGTGACCTGAGAGAAAGGATCTCTGAAGGCTAGGCTGGAGGGTGACCTGAGAGAAGGGATCTCTGGAGGCGGGGCTTTCCATCATATTGTCTTCCCATTTTCACCTTTCTATGTTTACCGTTGCTTTGTTGTTTTACTCAGTCAGCTGTTACCTCTCTTCTTACATTCTGTGCCGATCCAGTAATCAGAGGTTGTGCTGTGATGCTCAGCACACGCGGTTCTACCTCTTGTTGACAAATCACATTGATTACTAAGCAATCACCACCAGCTGTCAAGACTTCTGAAATTTTTCATAATTTATGTACCTAGTATTGTTAGTGTTTCATATTTTTATTTAAAATGGAGAAAGTCATTTTTATCTATATATTAACTTGACGTTTCTTTTATAGCTTGATAAGGTTTTAATAAAACTTATTAAATATTCTCCTCGTGTAAAATGTAAGCTGAGCCTACCAGTATGATTGCATAACAATTTGCAATCTCTTTCAACCAGCTTTTTCCAGGTTCTGATTCTCGATTTTGACTTCAGAGGACATGTTATGTAGAGTAATTATAGTGAGTTTAGTTAAATGGAGGAATTTTTGTATTTGTTAGACTACTGATGTTACGTTCACAGTGTCTTACATGTACTGTACCACCCTTGGTGAGACAATTGAACGCTCGTCTTGAGATCACTATCTCTGAGACACAGGGAGTGTGCCTCTACTGTTCCCTGGTAGACAGGCTTGGGGCACCCGGCTGCTTGACTGCTGATACCATCATCCCAACACCCGTTACGGTTTCTCAAGTAATGTATTCAGGAGAGAGACAGCGAGACTGTATCGTGTAGCGCGTATACCTTGACTGAACCATGTAAGCTCCATGTGGTGCTGTGAGCGCTGGGGCTTTAACTGTTCTGTGTACCATTGTCTTCTGACGGAGCCAAGGTGATTCTTTTCTCTTAGTGCACCTGTAATTAACCTGAGCTTCGCGGTAGGGGACACGTAGGTTAATAATGTTTTGGGTTCTCCCGTGGCAAACAAAAATGTTAATATTTGCCTTGAATTTGCATAATTGACTCGCGACGGCGTATTTGCATTGTTAGGAGCACCTGTGTGACGCTTACAAGATGAATGGTGCCAGTATGTTCCTCTTGTTGTTGTTGTTTGTGCTTAGTGACTGTGTCAGATGTGGGGTACGTGCGAGGTGTCAGGTGTGGGGTACGTGTGAAGTGTCAGGTGTGGAGTACAGTGATAGTGTCGAGTGAAGTGTAGGTGTCAGGTGCGGGATACAGTAAGGAGTGTCAAGTCTGAGGTACAGTGGTGTGGGATGTCAATATGGGTTACGTAAGGTTCGTCAGGAAACAGGACAAGTGTCTCCTGATGTGGGTCTTAGTCAAATGATGACCCGCCATTGGAGCTTTTGGTCATTTGACAGAGGCCTTCCGCTGACTTACCGGTCCACCCCTTTAATAATTATGGTCATACTTATAACCATACGGGGGGTTCAGTAAATGTTGTTTAATGTAGGTCCTCGCAAGAAACCAGTGAATCGTATACATATCCTGTGATGGTATCACGTCAACCAGTTAGCAAAGGCGAATTTAAATTATCATTGGGGAAAGAGAAATCACTCGCTCATTTGGTATACTGTTGTAGTGATCTTAGTCTATGTTTTCGGTACTTTAGTTGTGATCTTAGCTAATCTCCGTTTGAAGTGCTGTTGTGATGTAAGCTAGTCTCCTTTTAGGGTACTGTTGTAGTGATTTCAGCTAGACTCCGCTCGGGGTACTGTTGTAGTGATCTTAATCTAGTCTGGCTGCTAGAACCTTAGCTAATCTTGAATATTTGACAAACCTTTTCACATTCATAACCAAGATTGTTATGCAATCCATATACCGTCACTCTATATGGGAGTCTATATCAGAAGTGTCAGTCTTGTCTGGCAGTACCATGGAGGTGTACCTCGCTCTCAACGCAACTATAAACTAGTGAAAATTAGAGAATGCGAGGCATTTCTATGTACTGTAGTTCAGAGCTCCTTAAGTACGACGTGGTCTTTATAACGAGCTACTCTTGGAGAGAAAATCTTCTTTATACCGACACGATGGCAGAGAAAAACTGAAATATATTGCCATACTTTGCTGACGGTGTTTCACCTACACAGTGGGGTTTATTAAGTCAAAAAAAACAGATCTGTTTGAGAGTTGCTCAAGTCCACTGTGGGCAAAACGTCATTAAAAAGATCGTATAATATAGCATTTGCGTCTCTTCCCATGAGACACACTTGTAGAAATCCTACTCGCTACTTTTCAAGGCCTTACGAGTGTAGATAGATCTCATCTAGTCTAAACACGGTGAATGAGGAATATGAATTGCGCTTCCAGGTGCTAAACCATCTATTGCTAGTCCATTTATTGTTGTCTACAGTACACCACCTGTCGAAGGTGGTGTAGTGTAAACAACTGATAGTTTAGTTGGTATTGTCCTGTCTCACTTGTCAACAGTTAATCTCTTGGAACTTTTACTGAATTGTTCTATGATGGTTTGACGTTATGCTGTGTAGGTTAACATTCACTTCGTAAATATCTAAAAAGTTGCAAAAACCTTGAGATATTGCAAATGTTGGAATGTTAGCAAGACAGCAGTCGCTTTATCTAGAAATTGGCCTCTGCATACTATGTGTGAGGAACAGTTTTGTCTATAAGTGAAATTTTCAGTGTATCGTAGCCGTAGGTGATGATTTTATTAGAGTTATTAAGGTGGAGGATTGGTAACCTACGATAACCCAGGAAGCCAGTGTGGTTTTCCACTGAGGTCCTTAGATGCTCTCTACTAGGATGGGTCGGCTTAACCCAGATACCCACTTTTTTGCTAGGTGAACTTGGGCAGAAGGCGTAAGAAAATATGCTCAAAGTTTCCACTGATCCAAAGATCGAGCCTGGGTCCTTCAGTTGCCAGCTGAAGGCGCTACCACTTGAGATGCGAGCAGCGTCATACACTATGAATGCCTGTAACTGGAAATAAAGTTATATGTCGGATGATCGAAGTATATTAAATAGGTTTCCGTTGCGTTTATCATGCGTGCGTGGAGGCCAGCCAGCGACTCAGGGGAGTGACACACCCAGCAGTAACATTTCCAGATATGTACCTGATGGACCAATAAAACGAGAGTAATTGAGGGTTACGTCCGTGTATCTACAACTGAGCGATCATAGTTACGTGAGTTCCCTCGTGACCTGTGATCATCAGCCATCTTCTCCAGCATTAAACCTCCCCGACTCTCCAGCATCAAACCTCCTCACTTTTACCTTAACCCCAGCACACCATTTCCCAGTACCCCTGTCACGTTTCGTTTCAGCTAGTGTCCCCCAGTAAAGGCACCTTCTTCCCCTCCTTCCAGCTACCCCTTCCCTTCCACTTCCTCCTTCCCCATCTCCACCCCCCCCCTTCCTCTCCCCGAGCATCGATCCTGAAGTGCTGACGGTCCGTTATTTATGAGGATTAAAGGGTCCGTCCTCCGTGATCCACGGAGGACGGAGTTTAATCGTACGTCTTGATAAGTAAGACACATGGGCAACGTTAGGTAACTTTATTCCGAAACGTTTCGCCTACACAGTAGGCTTCTTCACTTGAGCACAGACTAGGCAGCAGTAGTAGTAGAGAGGTAAAGACGATGCACATGAGAGTCTTATCAACTGTTGCACATGTGTCCTAACTGTTGCATGCCTTATCAACTTACCGTTATTGTATACCATTATCATATACACAATGGTTCATCTTCGCTCTGCTTCACCAAGCACCACTTTTGTAGCTCTTGGAGCATATTTAAATCTTTTAGAGCTTTTCAAGATTGATAATATCATTGAAGCTCTTGAAGCTCCAGTAAACAAGCTTTTGAAAAAGTTCAACTCCTGAAATACTATCAGTTGAGCACTTCAGATATTTGACATTTGATATTTGACATGGTAGTTGCTGAGTTAGAGTGCTCTTCCAGTGATAACTGTTTAAACCCTCGAAATACCAAACTCACAGTCGTCATGATCCACTAAAGTTGAACTTTAATAGTCACTCCATCGCACTAAAAAATGCCAGACTAATGAATTTCTAACCTGGACGCTCAGAAAGTTAACTGGATGGCTCTCTGAACATCAAACACTGACTCTTAATTGAAATGTCAAACTTAAGCTCTTGGGAAGTCACCTAGATAACACTTAGGGCTGTAAGATTAGGTCTTTATTTAAGGAATTCTTTAATGGGTGTTTCTGAATTACCTCCGCTTTAAGATTTTGTTTAATGGAAGTTGGTTTTGATAATGTTCGGTGAGACAGTGGTTTATGTGACGGATGGTCTTATTTTGTCAGGGACGCTCTTATCTGGTCAGGGACGGTCTTATTTTGTCAGGGACGCTCTTATCTGGTCAGGGACGGTCTTATTTTGTCAGGGACGCTCTTATCTGGTCAGGGACGGTCTTATTTTGTCAGGGACGCTCTTATCTGGTCAGGGACGGTCTTATTTTGTCAGGGACGCTCTTATCTGGTCAGGGACGGTCTTATTTTGTCAGGGACGGTCATATTTTGTCAGGGACGGTCATATTTTGTCAGGGACGGTCTTATTTTGTCAGGGACGGTCTTATTTTGTCAGGGACGGTCTTATCTGGTCAGGGATGGTCTTATCTGGTCAGGGATGGTCTTGTCTTGTCAGGGACTTGTTCTTCAAATTAAGTGTTGAACAACGACACATTTGTTCTTCAAAATAAGTGTCGAACGAGACATTTGTTCTTCAAAATAAGTGTCGAACGAGACATTTGTTCTTCAAAATAAGTGTCGAACGAGACATTTGTTCTTCAAAATAAGTGTCGAACGAGACATTTGTTCTTCAAAATAAGTGTCGAACGAGACATTTGTTCTTCAAAATAAGTGTCGAACGAGACATTTGTTCTTCAAAATAAGTGTCGAACGAGACATTGTTCTTCAAAATAAGTGTCGAACGAGACATTGTTCTTCAAAATAAGTGTCGAACGAGACATTGTTCTTCAAAATAAATGTCCGAACAACGAGACATTTCCTCAAAACAGTATTGAACAACTAGACAATTGTTTTTCAAAATAGGATTCAACATGACTTTTTTTTGTATTACTTTTAGAGGAAAGTTTATCAGTGCGGCTGCTCGTGGAAGTTTTCTCACGAAGAAGACATGATTTTAATTAATTGGATGAATAATTTAGGAATGTGTGATGATCATGGTTTTAATTATGCTGCTCAAGTTTTATTTATATAAAAATAGCAACTGGTTCTTTTAAAATTAGTAACTAATACGGTATAGTGTTTTCGTGAAAAAAGAGACAGTGAGACGTTTTGCCCGTGGATATTCTTCTTCGAATTGACTGAAGAAGTTTGTTCCCGGGTGAAATGTTTTTTGACCACTTGCTGACTATGCCATCTATCTCCAGAATTTAGAGTTTTGTCTTAACAGATGCATTTATTGTTATTGTTTTATATCTTTTTAACTTGAAAAGTCTTGGTTTATTCCTTTTATGTTATCATTTATATGCTCTCATATTAAATGATCTATCTTTCGTTAGTTTGTCTCAAAATCTGATAAGTTCCTTCAAGTTCTTTTCTTACAAGTTCGAAGGTGTTATCTTAGCCAGCTTTAAAGTTCAGCCTTAACATTAGATTCAGTTTAATTTTAGTTTATATATATACATATATTTTTAAATTAAATATATGCACTGAGTTTTGTCCATCAGCGACCCACTTCGGTCATTTATTTCTTGAGTTATCTTAAATATATGTTTTGTCTTGAGAACATGTCTTTATGCAAGTTAGTCGATAACTGAATAATTGCTGATGGATTGACGTTGTTAAAGGTCACTACCAGAGTGAACCTGCTGGTGGCTGCCTCTCTTGTGAAGAGCTTCAAGAGGTGAGCTACAGAGCGAATGTTTTCAAACAGCTAAGAGCTAATAGTCACATAGTAACAAATTTTTTTCAACACACTGGCCGCGGGGGCGTTGACCCCCGGAACACTGTCCAGGTATACTGCAGGTATCCCACCAACGCAGGGTGACCTAAAAAAGAAAAACCAAAGTTTCACTTTTTTAAATTTAGTAATTTATGTCTCCTACGATACGAATGGCTTACGGAGGAAGAATTCTTTTCTACTTCCCCATGGACATAAAGGAAATAAAGAAGAAAAAGAACTATTAAGACTCACTCACGAAATCGTTAACGCGACGGTTTGGAGTTTTGAGACTCTGATCGCGGGTTCTATCCCCGCCCGTGGTATGGTTTGTTTAAGAACTATCAAGAAAATAGAAGAAAATCTAGATGGGTGTGTGTACATATATGTGTTTACATGCATGTGTAGTATGACCTAAGAGTAAGTAGAAGTAACAAGATATTCCTGTTATCCCGCGGTAGTAAAAAAATTAATTGAAAAAATGCTGTAACATGTGATACTATCTCAGTCGTGTTACCAGTGACAGCAATGACTGTGATGCTGGCCTTCACACTGTTGTTTTGTTTGTATATTGAGACTATATCCTACTTTTACAAAAAGTTCTTTACACTGTGCTAGAGGTGTGAGAGAAGCAGTCTTACGTTCACCTTACCTGGTCCAGTAGCATTTTCTGCTCTCAGGGATCTTGAGGCCATTTGCTTCAGGCAGTCTTGCTATTACTTCTGAAAACTTGTAGCTACACATAATTGTTGAATGTATGACTCTGGGTCTTGTATCGTGACAGTGATACGGTTTGCAAGTATGTCTGCTGTCTTTGGGTTCCTGGTTGTAACAGTTCCATATAGCTGATTTAGGGGTAGAAATGCGTCCTAGGATGAATATGGTTCTCGAGTACACTCGCAGTGACACCTGTTGTTGTTGTGTATCCGCTTCACACCAAGAAATGGCCTACCATTGTTCTTCCTCCACTCACCACTTGTTTTATCTGCGGGAGATACCAGTAGTGGGAATTAGGAAGTCATTTGCACCTCCAAACCCTTTTTTGAATCAACTGCCTCACGAACTGATAACTAAATCATTTTTGTTCTGAATACTCGGTCACATTGTGTCGATTAAGAATGTGTGCTAAAGACTGAGGATGTGATGGGTGATAAGCTCTGCACAGAAGGAGGGACACTTTCCCTTCTCCCAGAGGTTATTGGAGGTGATTCTTTCACGCAATCTGTTTAAATGTTTAGTGAGAACATCGTTGTGATCCGGTGAGCTGAAATATCGAAATAGTCTGCACTGAAGTCTTCAGTACAGACTATTTCTGCCTGAAGCCTTCAGTTAGATCAGTGAGGAATGTCTCACTGAAATACCTGGTGGAATTTTAACAAAGTTTTTTTCAGGTTGAAAACTGCCACTTTATAATGGAAGTTCCTCTAAATGCAATACTGATTATGGTTACCCATATCTTCCTATCCTCCTTGTTCGCCATCTTCTACCATTACATCAAAAGAACATAATACTGTACCAACAACCTGGTGAATAACACATGTGCAACACCTGGGCATCTTTAGTGGGCTTTATTAGAGACATTAAAACGGAGACAAGTTGAGCCTGTGTAAAAAGTGGAGCTGCAGCAGTGGTAGATATGGTCAAATGTGGGCGGGCTCCACTAGTGGAAGTAGGTCAGGCCTATAAATTTAGTAATCAAGATGTATACAAGATATTTTATGCAGCTCGGTAGCTAAATCTCTGGTTCACCTTACAGGCCTGACCAGTTTCCTCTAGTGGGACCCTCCCACATGTAACCATGTCCGCAACTGCTGCATCACTCCACTAAAATCTCACTAAAAATATACAGATGCTGCACATATGTTTTAGTCATCAACTCGTCCTGTACTCTTTATTCATCGTCCTGCACTCCTTATTCATCTTTCTGTACTTCTTATTCATCGTCCTGCACTCCTTATTCATCTTTCTGTACTTCTTATTCATCGTCCTGCACTCCTTATTCATCATCCTCCACTACTTATTCATCGTACTGTACTTCTTATTCATCATCCTTATCCATCACGTTACTCGCGACTATCATTATCATTCCATCAGGATGAAGATGAATGTTGCTTCCACTCTTTCCACTTCATCTTCCACTCTTCCTACTTAATCTTCCTGTCTTCCCTAGTCATCTTCCTGTCTTCCCTAGTCATCTCCTGTCTTCCCTAGTCATCTTCCTGTCTTCCCTAGTCATCTCCTGTCTTCCCTAGTCATCTTCCTGTCTTCCCTAGTCATCTTCTGTCTTCCCTAGTCATCTCCTGTCTTCCCTAGTCATATCCTGTCTTCCCTAGTCATCTTCTGTCTTCCCTAGTCATCTCCTGTCTTCCCTAGTCATCTCCTGTCTTCCCTAGTCATCTCCTGTCTTCCCTAGTCATCTCCTGTCTTCCCTAGTCATATCCTGTCTTCCCTAGTCATCTCCTGTCTTCCCATTCATCTCCTGTCTTCCCTAGTCATCTCCTGTCTTCCCTAGTCATCTCTTGTCTGCCCTAGTCATCTCCTGTCTTCCTTAGTCATCTCCTGTCTTCCCTAGTCATATCCTGTCTTCCCTAGTCATCTCCTGTCTTCCCATTCATCTCCTGTCTTCCCTAGTCATCTCCTGTCTTCCCTAGTCATCTCCTGTCTTCCCTAGTCATCTCCTGTCTGCCCTAGTCATCTCCTGTCTGCCCTAGTCATCTCCTGTCTTCCCTAGTCATCTCCTGTCTTCCCTAGTCATCTCCTGTCTTCCCTAGTCATCTCCTGTCTTCCCTAGTCATCTCCTGTCTTCCCTAGTCATCTCCTGTCTGCCCTAATCATCTCCTGTCTGCCCTAGTCATCTCCTGTCTTCCCTAGTCATCTTCCTCCTGTGAGATTAGTGTAGGATTTCGTAAATTTATATGCATAAAATAAGGAATTTCTGAACTAGGAAAATTATATCTTGTCGTTGAGGACAACGTAAACTATTTATGTATACATTATACGTAATTATATTATGACTTACATGAAGATGCATTTGTCTTGGTTTTCTTACACAGAGTCTTTAATATAAGAAAATAAGAATGGAGGTACACTGCAGCAGGTCTACTGGTCCAAACTAGGCAGGTGCTTCTCTAAATCAACCATTCCCACCCATCCACTTGTCCAGCCTTTTCCCAAGCTTCCCAAGAATTAGTTTCACTCGTGGCGAAACGTTTCCTTTAATAAATGTCCTAAACTGTATATAAGTGTCTCTTTCCACATCTTGTTGGTATCACCATAACATTTCTCATTAGTTTCAATACCTCAGGTACTGATATATGATCATCGTGGCGTGAGTGAGATTTCCAAATGTTGCAGAAGTGTATAATTATTTAGTGTTAGTATTGCATCACTTAGACAAGCATTGAAGGTTTACAGAAAGCGAGGTGCATCAGCTTGTCACACGACACAACACTAACTATTCAGGGTTACATATGTAAGGCAGATAATGCACAAGTTTTATCTTGAGATTTTCATTTCACGGGATTACATTACCTTCCACACTGAACTGCTTCCTTACTCCCTCCTGGACTGGTGACAGATCCTCACTGGCGAGGTGTCAACCGTTGACAACAGGGCGGCCACACACACATACAGTCGGCTGGCCTTCTAAAAGAAATAAAAATTAAGTCTGGCCATGTGACAGTGTAGACAGAGGTACTCCCATGCCACCTGCATTATTCTTCTTCACTTGAAAAGCCTCTCTGTCGCCCATTCATGTACCACTTCTACCTCTCCCTTATTCATCGTCATCTCTATCCTATTCATCGTCTTTCTTTCTCTTCCTCACCCCTTTCGCCATTATTCATCACCCTCTCTTCGACATTTATCATCCTGTCTGTATTACGCCGTTTCCTTCCCAATTGTCTTCTCTCCATCTTTTAATACTACTTCACGCACCTTCCCTTTGCCTTGTCAGCAGGGATTCCCTCCTCTCAAGGTGTTCTGCCCCTCTCTTCTTGCAACACGTAACCAGTCTTGCATAAAATAAGCATATTGTCCTGGAGAGAGGGTGCGACTGCTCCGACTTCTCTCAAGAGTCGTTCATCATTCTCCTGCAATCTATATAAATCTTTGGGGTGTAGCCTTCCCTGGTCTCTTTCCATTGGTCCATCACTCCATGCCATTAACGTGTCCAGCTGACAAATGTTTCTCTCCTGAGCTACGTACTGAATCCATGCAGTTGTTCTCCCATTGGCGAAACAGTTCCATACCATCACCTCTGCAAACAAGGAGCGCACGCAAATTGTACAAAGAAAGTACACACGAACTATGGGGCATCCCTCTGGAAGAAACCAACGTGCCTCAGACGACAGCTTCAGCAACTAGCCCTCATGAACAAGGTTAATTATATAAGCGCCTGTATACTGAACAAGATCCTGCAAGATCCACTACCATCACCACCAAACACCACCACTGCCAACACCACCACTGCCAACACCACCACTGCCAACACCACCACTGCCATCACCACCACTGCCATCACCACCAACACCACCACTACCATTACCATAAATACCAACACCACCACTACCATCACCGCCAACACCACCACTACCAACACCATCACTACCATCACCGCCAACACCACCACTACCAACACCATCACTACCATCACCACCAACACCACCGCTACCACCGCCACCAACACCACTACCATCACCACCACTGCCATCATCACCAAAGACTCTTACGTTCTTTTCACCAACAACAACAACTAACAGTGAATCTCTACCTAAGCAGCTGAGAAGACACTACGTATAAGATCACCGCCGGTAAAAATAACTGATTTGCTAATACAGGAGTACACTTCACCATCATAACCTGTGTCAACAGAAGCAAGAATAGTCATTATATCGTTGCTGGAGCAATCCACAAATAACTCTCAGCAAAGAGAGGAAACTTAGGGCAATGTTTCCGTTTGTCTTGGTCCGTTATCAAGTCACAACTTGGTTGTGACTTGATAATAAGTTGGTTGTGACTTGATAACAACTTGGTTGGTTGTGACTTGACAGTGGTCGAATTCTGACTAAAACGAAGTTATAAGGTTCCTCTCCTGAGTGTATGTTCGTTGTGAAAAGAATAGAGTCCCATTGCGTCCAGCAGCGGCTATGTACCTCAGCAGCACAACAATACAGAATCTAGAATAGCTAATGTCAAAGATGCCAACAGTATAGTGTACTTCACTGGTTGCTCAGTGGAGACAAACAAGAAGCGTGCAGCAGCGGAAGATCGCGATAGACAGTATATCAAGTGATGGCACTTTAACTAGTACAGTAGTGCAAACCCAGTTATTAGTACTCCATCATACACCAAACTATGCTTTACAACACCCTCCAGAGAACGATTTTTTTTAAGGACTTCACCGCTGCTTTCCAGTCACAGAGCAGTACAGCATTTTACTGGCCGATGAGACTACCAAATTATTTACAAGGGATAACCGGATACTTATCCCTATAACACAACAAACCCCCCTTAAATACTACAGGACAAAGACAACTTTTTGTCATGCAAGGACTTGGTCAGACATTAGCTCGCAGATTTTACTCGGCTCCCCTCGGCAGTTGTCCTTCCCATCCCATTAAAGAGGAAATATATAGAAGATTGCAGAAGAAAAAGGCTGAATTTGTCCGTACACTGCCGCCTTGCCAATATTAAGATACTGCCTGCTGGAAGTCGCCTTCCGCAGACACACAACACTCTGCACCAAGAACCAACGTTTATATATATATTGAGCCAGTGAGTTATCATATGATCAAGACTTGCAGGGAGACTGGAAGGCAGGCGGCAGGCAGGAAGGAAAAGGGAAAAAAAGGGATTGAAGGAGACAGCCACGGAGGTATTAAGCAAGGCAGGAAGAAAACAGTGGGGTGCAGGCAGAAAGTGATTTTTTTTATTAATGTTAGGTACATTCGCAGTGTACAGCTACCTAACTCTACATAATATTCACATCGTTTTTCCTGACATAGCCCATCACACGGAATGATTTGCATAAATGAAGCAGTGAAATCTGTCAGCCTGACCTGGGAGACTTCAGTATGGCGGTCTGGATAACGTCAAGCATCCCAGTACGGTTTTAGTAAGAGGTTTCGTTTCTGCAGAACTGTAGTTACTATTATGTGGGAATATCATGTTGTAGAGTCGGGCAGGGAGGGAAGCAGGCAGGCAGGGAGGGAAGCAGGCAGGCAGGGAGGAAAGCAGGCAGGCAGGGAGGGAAGCAGGCAGGCAGGGAGGGAAGCAGGCAGGCAGGGAGGAAAGCAGGCAGGCAGGGAGGGAAGCAGGCAGGCAGGGAGAAAAGCAGGCAGGCAGGGAGGAAAGCAGGCAGGCAGGGAGGAAAGCAGGCAGGCAGGGAGGAAAGCAGGCAGGCAGGGAGGAAAGCAGGCAGGCAGGGAGAAAAGCAGGCAGGCAGACAGGTTGGGAAGGAGTGAGATAGGCAGTATTAGAGGAAGGCAGGAGGATGAGAGAGGTTTGGATTCATCAATCAAGTACAGGAGTTTGGGCGTGCACTGACAGCACGCCACTCCACACGCCATTTCACACGCTACTTCAAACGCCACTCCACACGCCACTCCACCCGCCACTCCACACGCCACTCCATACACTACTCCACACTCTACTCCACACGCCACTCCACACACTACTCCACACGCCACTCCACACGCCGCCCCATAGTCTGGTAACTAGTCATATAGTCTGGCAACTAGTCATATAGTCTGGCAACTAGTCTCATAAATAATCTGTTAACTAGTCTTGTAAACAGCCTGGTAACTAGTCTTGTAAATAGTTTGGTAACTAGTCTTGTAAATAGTCTGGTAACTAGTCTTGTAAATAGTCTGGTAACTAGTCTTGTAAATAGTCTGATAACTAGTGTTGTAAATAGTCTGGTAACTAGTGTTGTAAATAGTCTGGTAACTAGTCTTGTAAATAGTCTGGTAACTAGTCTTGTAAACAATCTGGTAACTAGTGTTGTAAATAGTCTGGTAACTAGTCTTGTAAATAGTCTGGTACCTAGTCTTGTAAATAGTCTGGTAACTAGTCTTGTAAATAGTCTGGTAACTAGTCTTGTAAACAGCCTGGTAACTAGTCTTGTAAATAGTCTGGTAACTAGTGTTGTAAATAGTCTGGTAACTAGTGTTGTAAATAGTCTGGTAACTAGTCTTGTAAACAGCCTGGTAACTAGTCTTGTAAATAGTCTGGTAACTAGTCTTGTAAATAGTCTGGTAACTAGTGTTGTAAATAGTCTGGTAACTAATCTTGTAAACAGCCTGGTAACTAGTCTTGTAAATAGTCTGGTACCTAGTCTTGTAAATAGTCTGGTAACTAGTCTTGTAAATAGTCTGGTACCTAGTCTTGTAAATAGTCTGGTAACTAGTCTTGTAAATAGTCTGGTAACTAGTCTTGTAAATAGTCTGGTACCTAGTCTTGTAAATAGTCTGGTACCTAGTCTTGTAAATAGTCTGGTAACTAGTCTTGTAAATAGTCTGGTAACTAGTCTTGTAAATAGTCTGGTAACTAGTCTTGTAAATAGTCTGGTACCTAGTCTTGTAAATAGTCTGGTAACTAGTCTTGTAAATAGTCTGGTAACTAGTTTTGTAAATAGTCTGGTAACTAGTGTTGTAAATAGTCTGGTAACTAGTCTTGTAAACAGCCTGGTAACTAGTGTTGTAAATAGTCTGGTACCTAGTCTTGTAAATAGTCTGGTAAATAGTCTTGTAAATAGTCTGGTAACTAGTCTTGTAAATAGTCTGGTAACTAGTCTTGTAAATAGTCTGGTAACTAGTCTTGTAAATAGTCTGGTAACTAGTCTTGTAAATAGTCTGGTACCTAATCTTGTAAATAGTCTGGTAACTAGTCTTGTAAATAGTCTGGTAACTAGTCTTGTAAATAGTCTGGTAACTAGTCTTGTAAATAGTCTGGTAACTAGTCTTGTAAATAGTCTGGTACCTAGTCTTGTAAATAGTCTGGTAACTAGTCTTGTAAATAGTCTGGTACTTAGTCTTGTAAATAGTCTGGTAACTAGTCTTGTAAATAGTCTGGTAACTAGTCTTGTAAATAGTCTGGTACCTAGTCTTGTAAATAGTCTGGTAACTAGTCTTGTAAAAGTCACACAAACAGGTTAACTAGTGAAGACTGGCAGGTCTAGCACGTCCCAGGATGACGATGACCTCCACCTCCTCCTCCTCCTCCTCCTCTTCCTCTTCCTTCTGGTTCTTTGTCTTTGTCTTCTTCGTTTTCTTCGTCGTCTTCGTCATTTCTTGTTGTCGTTGTTCTCTTTGTTTTTATATTTTTTTATTTTTCTTGTTCTGTTCTTGCTTTTTTATTATTTTTCACACGCACATCCCTACACACACACACACACACACACACACACACACACACACACACACACACACACACACACACACACACACACACACACACACACACATACACACACACATATACACACACACATATACACACACACATCTCTCCATGGGTCCTGAGAGAGGGAGCAGAGGCGCTATGTGTACCCCTAACAACAATATTCAATACATCTATCGAAACAGGGAGATTGCCTGAGGCATGGAAGACAGCAAATGTGGTCCCAATCTTTAAAAAAGGAGACAGACATGAAGCACTAAACTACAGACCGTGTCACTGACATGTATAGCATGCAAAATCATGGAAAAGATTGTCAGGAGAAGAATGGTGGAACATCTAGAAAGGAATAATCTCATCACCAGCAGCCAACATGGTTTCAGAGACGGGAAATCCTGTGTCACAAACCTACTGGAGTTCTATGACATGGTGACAGCAGTAAGACAAGAGAGAGAGGGGTGGGTGGATTGCATTTTCTTGGACTGCAAGAAGGCGTTTGACACAGTACCACACAAGAGATTAGTGCAAAAACTGGAGGACCAAGCAGGGATAACAGGGAAGGCACTGCAATGGATCAGGGAATACTTGTCAGGAAGACAGCAGCGAGTAATGGTACGTGGCGAGGTGTTAGAGTGGGCACCTGTGACCAGCGGGGTCCCACAGGGGTCAGTTCTAGGACCAGTGCTGTTTCTTGTATTTGTGAACGACATGACGGAAGGAATAAACTCCGAGGTGTCCCTGTTTGCAGATGACGTGAAGTTGATGAGAAGAGCTCATTCGATCGAAGACCAGGCAGAAATACAAAGGGATCTGGACAGGCTGCAGACCTGGTCCAGCAACTGGCTCCTGGAGTTCAATCCCACCAATTGCAAAGTCATGAGGATTGGGGAAGGGCAAAGAAGACCGCAGACGGAGTACAGTCTAGGGGGCCAGAGACTACAAACATCACTCAAGGAAAAAGATCTTGGGGTGAGTATAACACCAGGCACATCTCCTGAAGCGCACATCAACCAAATAACTGCCGCAGCATATGGGCGCCTGGCAAACCTCAGAACAACATTCCGACATCTTAATAAAGAATCGTTCAGGACCCTGTACACCGTGTACGTTAGGCCCATATTGGAGTATGCGGCACCAGTTTGGAACCCACACCTAGCCAAGCATGTAAAGAAACTAGAGAAAATGCAAAGGTTTGCAACAAGACTAGTCCCAGAGTTAAGAGGTATGTCCTATGAGGAGAGGTTAGGGAAATCAACCTGACGACACTGGAGGACAGGAGAGATAGGGGGGACATGATAACGGCTTACAAAATACTGAGAGGAATTGACAAGGTGGACAAAGACAGGATGTTCCAGAGACGACACAGCAACACGGGGACACAGTTGGAAGCTGAAGACACAGATGAATCAAAGGGATGTTAGGAAGTATTTCTTCAGCCACAGTAGTCAGGAAGTGGAATAGTTTGGGAAGCGATGTAGTGGAGGCAGGATCCATACATAGCTTTAAGCAGAGGTACGATAAAGCTCATGGTTCAGGGAGAGTGACCTAGTAGCGACCAGTGAAGAGGCGGGGCCAGGAGCTTGGACTCGACCCCTGCAACCTCAACTAGGTGAGTACAACTAGGTGAGTACACACACACACACACACACACACACACACACACACACACACACACACACACACACACACACACAACACAACACAACACAACACAACACACGTGAAGCAGTATCGCTGAATAGTGCTCCCAGGATTTAGCGTTCTAGTGGCTGTCCTAAGATATTATTAGCGGTCATCGTACGTGAGTGAATCAGTGAACATACCTACAAGAGTGTAATAGCTTTCAAGAGTGCGAATAATGTGATAAGATCAAGAATTTTACAATTTAAATTTGAATGAATGGTGAGTTAGGGAGGGTAGCAGTCAGCTGATCAGGCTGCTGGCTGCAGTGTTGACACAAAATATCCAAACAGTTAATTGGGTTAACGGTGTGATCTGAAATATTAACAAATACATATGTTAGTTGGTTATAACAGCAGTGTAGTGATAAGGTCATAAAAGAGTGATTAAGTAAATACTGAAAGTAAGAAAAAATTAGTCAATCCCCATCTGTTGGTGTTGTGAATGTAGCTAACATCATCAGACTTGTTATTCCATAATACTGTACTAAAGAAAAAAGAGGGAATACCAAGTCTTAAAAGAAAATAAGAACTTGAATGCATGATAAAGTTCCTGAAGGAGTTACAAAATTGAAGGAGTTGATAGCAGCCGACCGGCAGGAACCTCCATTGTTGTGCAGACGACATCACTTGCCTATTTGTGGTTAATTTTGGTTAGTGTCTAAAGTCTCGGTGTCTCGCCCTGCTGGTTGTATGCTATACCATCACTCTCTCCCTATTTCAATACCAGGAGATAGATAGTGGTAACCCTGATAATGTTTAGTAAATTATCTAAATATCTCCAGGTAAACTCCAGAAGAGTTGTGTAGCCTAGTGAACCCCCCCACCCCTGACAGCGACAAGCTAGTAAACAAGTACGCACATACAAACACACGTGTGCACCCGTAATTATTATTATAATAAACATTAGTATATATTAATAAGGAATTGAGTGAGAAAAAATAATCCTATAATCTTCAAAAAGTAAAGTAGCCTAGTGTGCGAAGATCTGGGCCGGGAGAGTACCGGTGAAACAACAACAATAACAAATAGTGTTAACGTGACCCCCCCCCCCTCTTTTTCAAAGAACGACAAGCTAGTAAACGCGCACACACACAAACACAAGTGTACACACAAACACAAGTGTACACAATTAATATTATATAGTATATATTAGTGTATATTAATAAGGAATTGATTGTGAAATTTTTTTTATAATCTTCAAAAGAGTAGCGTAGCCTAGTGTGCGCACGCACACCCACACACACCCACACACACCCACACACACCCACACACACACACACACACACACACACACACACACACACACACACACACACACACACACACACACACACCCACACACATCCACACACACCCACACACATCCACACACCCACACACACCCACACACACCCACACACACACCCACACACCCACCCACACACCCACCCACACACCCACACACACCCACACACACCCACACACCCACCCACATCCACACACATCCACACACATCCACACCCCCCACACCACCCCACCCCCCCCCCCCCCCCCCCACACCCCCACACCCCACCCACACACACACAACACACACAACAAACACACACACACACACACACACACACACACACACACACACACACACACACACACACATTGCCAGACTCATACACTCCCCCCTCCCCCACCGACATCTCACTCCTTCACCTGATCCCTCCCCTCCCCACCTCTCATTCCTTACCCCTCTCCCTCTCCCACTCACCCACTTGCTTCACTCTCCTTCCCACTCCCCCTTCCCACTACTCTCCCACATAGCCACAGTTCCTCCTCTACCTCCCCCCCCCCACACTCTGACATACACAATACTAACCTAACATACAGAATTACATAGGTTTCCCACTCTGAGGCAATCAGGATAAAACAAAAATGGGTTGCCAGAGAGCAACAAGAAAAACCAAGAGACAGGAGGAGGAAACTGCAAAGGAAGATTGGGCAGCAGAGCTCACAAAAAGGGAACATGAATGGGAAAAGAAACTAGAAGAACTTAGCATGAGAATGGAAGAGAGGATAGACATGGAAAGCAGGAAGTGGGAGGTGCAAGTCAAAGCAGCAGAGGCCATGATACAGAGTTTAGAAGAGGTTTATATACGGTTTATAAGCTGCTTCTCCGCTGATATGCCGTATTCTATTCAAGATTGATGGACTGAACACATCGACTCAAGGTTGAGGGACTGATTACCTCATTCTCCTCCTGTTCTTCAAGTTTCTCCTACGTTTGGACTGATGAAGCCACTGTGTGGCGAAACGTTTCCTCAATAAAGATACCCAAGAGTTGCACATGTGTCTAATTTATCAACATCATTTGAAACTGGGCAACTCCCCGAGGTATGGAAGATGGCAAATATAGTCCCAATTTTTAAAAAGGGAGACAGACATGAGGCACTAAACTACAGACCTGTATCACTAACGTGTATAGTATGCAAGGTCATGGAGAAGATCATCAGGAGGAGAGTGGTGGAGCACCTGGAAAGAAACAAGTGTATAATTAACAACCAGCATGGTTTCAGGGAGGGAAAATCCTGTGTCACAAACCTATTAGAGTTTTATGACAAGGTGACAGAAGTAAGACAAGAGAGAGAGGGGTGGATCGACTGCATTTTTTTGGACTGCAAGAAGGCCTTCGACACAGTTCCTCACAAGAGGTTACTGCAAAAGTTAGAGGATCAGGCACTGCAATGGATAAGAGAATACCTTACAGGGAGGCAACAACGAGTCATGGTACGTGACGAGGTGTCAAAGTGGGCGCCTGTGACGAGGTGTCAAAGTGGGCGCCTGTGACAAGCGGGGTTTCACAGGGGTCAGTCCTAGGACCTGTGCTGTTCTTGGTATACGTGAATGACATAACGGAAGGGATAGACTCAGAAGTGTTTGCGGACGATGTGAAGTTAATGAGAAGAATCAAATCGGATGAGGATCAGGCAGGACTACAAAGAGACCTGGACAGGCTACAAGCCTGGTCCAGCAACTGGTTCCTTGAGTTTAACCCTGCCAAATGCGAAGTCATGAAGATTGGGGAAGGGCAAAGAAGACCGCAGACACAATATAGTTTAGATGGCCAAAGTCTGCAAACCTCACTCAAGGAAAAAGATCTGGGGGTGAGTATAACACCGAGCATATCTCCTGAGGCGCATATCAATCAGATAACTGCTGCAGCATACGGGCGCCTGGCAAACCTACGGATAGCGTTCCGATACCTCGGTAAGTAGTCGTTCAAGACTCTGTATGCCATTTACGTCAGGCCCATACTGGAGTATGCAGCACCAGTTTGGAATCCACACCTAGTCAAGCACGTCAAGAAATTAGAGAAAGTGCAAAGGTTTGCAACAAGACTAGTCCCAGAGCTACGGGGATTGTCCTACGAAGAAAAGTTGAGGGAAATCGGCCTGACGACACTGGAGGCCAGGAGGGTCAGGGGAGACATGATAACGACATATAAAATACTGCGCGGAATAGACGAGGTGGACAAAGACGGGATGTTCCAGAGATGGGACACAGGCACGAGAGGTCACAATTGGAAGTTGAAGACTCAGATGAATCAAAGGGATGTTAGGAAGTATTTCTTCAGTCATAGAGTAGTCAGGCCGTGGAATAGCCTAGAAAGTGAAGTAGTGGAGGCGGGAACCATACATAGTTTTAAGGCGAGGTATGATAAAGCTCATGGAGCAGGGAGAGAGAGGACCTAGTAGCAATCAGTGAAGAGGCGGGGCCAGGAGCTATGAATCGACCCCTGCAACCACAAATAGGTGAGTTCACTCACACACACACACACACACACACAAACACACACTCATATACAACAGGCCTAGTGTCGAATCGACATGTGCCTAGGACAAAATGGTAACTAACACACACACACACACACACACACACACAGTATAGGCTAAGTGGACAAAAGCTACAGACCTCACTCAGGGAGAAAGACCTCGGGGTGACCATAACACCGAGCACGTCACCGGAGGCACACATCAACGAAATAACTGCTGCAGCATACGGGCGCCTGGCAAACCTGAGAATAGCGTTCCGATACCTTAATAAGGAATCGTTTAAGACACTGTACACTGTGTATGTTAGGCCCATACTGGAGTATGCAGCACCAGTCTGGAACCCACACCTGGTCAAGCACGTCAGGAAGTTAGAGAAAGTACAAAGGTTTGCAACAAGCCTAGTCCCAGAGCTCAAGGAAATGTCGTACGAGGAAAGGTTGAGGGAAATCGGACTGACGACACTGGAGGACAGAAGGGTCGGGGGAGACATGATAACGACATACAAGATACTGCGGGGAATAGACAAGGTGGACAGAGACAGGATGTTCCAGAGAGGGGACACAGAAACAAGGGGTCAAAACTGGAAGCTGAAGACTCAGACGAGTCACAGGGATGTTAGGAAGTACTTCTTCAGTCATAGAGTCGTCAGGAAGTGGAATAGCCTAGCAAGTGAAGTAGTGGAGGCAGGAACCATACATAGTTTTAAGAAGAGGTATGACAAAGCTCAGGAAGCAGAGAGGGAGAGGACCTAGTAGCGATCAGTGAAGAGGCGGGGCCAGGAGCTGAGTCTCGACCCCTGCAACCACAATTAGGTGAATTAGGTGAGTGTACACACACACACACACACACACACACACACACACACACACACACACACACACACACACACACACACACACACACACACACACACACACTTCCTATAAAAAACAAAAGAGAAATTTTGCGTTAACGAAGTTTGTTGACGGTGAGTGTGAATGACGTCAGGTTCTTCCTGGGTTCACTCCCCACCCACCTGATTCTAGAACCGCCCACCAAACTCCCACCCACCTATCGCCAAACTTCCAGGAAGAGATGCAGGAATACAAAGGAAAGAGACGTAAGGGTAGAGGAGACTGTGCACGGGGTAGAGGAGATATAAGGGTACAGGGGGAGGAGATGTGAGGTTATGTACCCTGCTGGTGCAAGGGGTGAGCGCCCTGTGACTGGGGAAGCCCCACTGAGCCAGGGTCACCCATACCCAACACCAGGGTAGGAGACCTTGCTACCCGTTGGCAGGTCAAGGGTCTTTCTGACCCCTCCTCACCCTGACTGAAGACAATGTCATTCTTCACTGTGCTCTACTGAGGCTCATGCTGCCACCTGCTTTGTAACTGTGTGTATGTCAGTTATCTGCCATCTGTTTTATGAATGTACGAAGTTTCTCTTGTATAAGGTGTGTGTGTGTGTGTGTGTGTGTGTGTGTGTGTGTGTGTGTGTGTGTGTGTGTGTGTGTGTGTGTGTGTGCGTGCGTGTGAAGAGGCTCGATAAAAATCAAAAGTTTGCAACAAAGTTAGGACTATATCTGAGAGGGACGTATTACGAGGAGAAGCCGAAGGAATTAAAGCTGACGACCCTGAGGAAGAAAAGGACAAGGTGAGACATGATTACAATATACAAAATCCTAAAGAGGCATAACCAGGGCAGATAGAGCAGGCTGTTTGAAGTAAGGGTTCAAGATCATGGAAGTACAGATGGAAACTAGCAACACTGATGAGACATGCAAAGAAGCATTTCTCTAGTCTTAGGATGAACGAAAAGTGGAATGACTTGGATGAGGCACTGGTGGAGATAATTCAGTTCACAGCTTCAAGAGTAGATATAATAAGGCCCGAGAGGACCGAAATTAATTATGCTCAACAAGGTGATCTAGGCGACGGGGCTAGGAGCTGAGTATCGACCCCCGCAAGCACAAGTCGGTGAGTACACACATACACACAGTCATGTGGGCATTGGAATGAATGAGACATTCTTTGATCAAAATGCTGTTCCTCGTTTTATCTGTCCTGAAGTCACTGATAACTGAAACATTCGAGTATGTAATGTGGAAAGTCGTGCCTGTTCCTCTTCACAGTGTTCACGTGTGGAATAGACAGGTTTAGGACGTTCTTTTGTGGCATCTGCATTTATCTGCCACACGTGATGTTATCCCAACCTGACTTGGACCGTGTCACATAATCTAGTGAATGTTTGTTCCGCCCATACACATAGTTTTCCTATCTGAACTTATCATAATGTTTGAGGCTGGTACTTCCAGGACTTTGAGTGTCTGTGACATTTTGCCAGTCGGAGCCAGTATCCTTAAACAAGATGATTTTAGAGTTATCCGTCATAGCGTAGCCTCCGTCCTGCTGCACGCATCTCCAACTTTGAGAGAGCAATCATGATATCTTAGTCTTGTATTGGAAAATATCCAGAAGGGAGAGACGTGTGAGAGAAGAGGAAGGGGTCAGCTTGGGAGGAGGGAGGGAAGGCGTACGTGTGCAGGTCAGTGACCCACAGTGCTGGCGCCATTGGTCATAACTTATACAAAAGCGACATCGCTCTACCTCCCTGACTCTCCTTGTCTCTCCATGCTGCCCCTTTCTCTTTCCTCCCCTATTCCTTGCCCTTTCCCCAGGTACTATCTGCTCCCCTCTTGCCCCTTCTACAGACCCATCCTTGCTGTCTTACTGCTCCTGTTACCCGTTTCTTCCATCTACACACTGCCAAATTGTATGAGTGCATATTAGGTTTTTATTTAATTATGGGATGAATCTAAATTAATAGGACATTCCGAGTGTAATTTGAACCCATTAGAATAAATTTCTATTAGAATAAACTGCTTGTTGAAAATTACAACTTATTTTGTATAGCCACATAATGAGTTTTCCTACTGCTGGTATAACCTTAAACATAACCACTTATCCCAATTCCACAGCTCCTACCTGGGAACCCCTGGCAGCTCTCACACAGGAAACTGAGATAGCAGATGCAAAATTCTTAGGATGAAGTGACGAGGAAAGAAAGAGACGAGAGAGGGGAGGAGCGATACTGCTAATCTGAAACCAGTGGTGTTTTAAGAAACAGAAGGATAATAACTAAGGAGCCAACGGTAGTAGTTGCATTGACCTACAATCCACCACCAAACAGCAGGAGATTAAGACAGAAATATGAAAAAAACAAAACAATAGTTAACACCAAAACACAAATAGCAAGAAGAGCACACATCACTAAATGGGAAATTTCGACCACAAGTAAATGGACTGAGAGAAAACTGCTTCTCAATAAACGCAGACGACGTAAGTGCGCATTACTTCAATACGAAAAAAAAAAAAAATTCATTCGGAAGACGCGTAACATCAAGAAATCGCTACCCATAATTACTGGCAGAAACCACTCAGAGAGCTGGAAGGTGGTAGTTAGCAATAATAACAATATTTGGCTCCAAAAAACTTGACGAATTGGCTTCTAGGGAGGTGAGCACCACAGTGAGCCGCCGCTTCCTGGCCCAAGTCAGCCTAACTGGATGTGACACCACAATGCACTTAATGGCTGACCACCAGCAGCTCCAAGCTGACAGAAAGAAAATAAAATAGGTTTGTAAATTTAGTTTGTTAGGTTAAAGAGCTATTGATTACACATATCGAAAAATATGTACAGCTAATGTGAAATGTCGAAATATTCAGTAATATATATTTTTATGCACTATTTCTGTGATATTTTAAAATATATGAACTATTTAAATATATAAAAAAATGTTCTAAAACGTTAGCATATTTTTCCAATTTTTTTAATTAAGACCACAGTTCATCTGAACACTAAAATATAGAATAAATCTTAAAGAACATTTAAATTAATCTATGTGTATAACGTCAGCAAGATAGACAACGTCTCGGTGTATACATTGTAGGAAATGTACGTAAGGTAGGAAAAAAAGTGGAACAGGAAGAAGGGTGAATAAAAGGATGGTGTAAGAAAGGACGAAAGGAAAATGATCTAAGAAATGATGAAGGAAAAGTGGGAGAAGGATAAAAGGAGAACAGTGGCTAAAAGCTGAGGAGGAAGTAGTTTCAGAAAAACGGAGTTTGTCTTTCGTTACTAAACGTGATAGCGGAGACACTAAGAGACTCGTGTGGTGCTCTGTGAATTACTTGCAGACAGAAAGCCACAGAGATAAAGTACAGGAGATGTGACCATAAAAGACTAACTTACTCTGCTGGAGAAGGAGATCTAAGGGACGAGAGGAAGAAAGGTTAAAATGTGCATTAAACATATCCTAGATAGAAACTGTAGAACTTTCTAGTATTTAAGATGTACATGAGTGGTATATAATACCTACAAGGTGAAGAAGTACTCACATGTGCAACATCTGGGTATCCTTATTTTTAGACATTTCGCCATCAAATGGCTTTATCAATACACTACAAGGACAGAATGTGAAGGACAGAATGTGAAGAGCACCGTAGTCTTCAGGACTACGGTGCTCTGCACATTATGTCTTTGTATTGTATTGGATGGCGAAATGAATACAAATAAAGATTCCTAGATGTTGCATATGTGTCTAATTCTTCACTATTTAAGACGTTCAGTGAAAAGTTCACTAGAGTATAAAGTACAGAAATATTAGCATGGCTCGACTACAACCTCTTTTTCCAAAGGGTTAGAAGCATTATCTGGCGGAGCCGATGCAATTATACTTGGTAATGGGAACCGGTATAACATTGCCCCGGCTCGCTTGTCTGTGATCCACGGAGAAAGCTGATCTCTTGGTTAAGCCTGCAGGAACATGTAAGGAGAGCCAAGGATCTTACATACGAGGAACTCTGAGAGAGGATTTTCCCAGCAAGATGAGAACACAGGGAATATTGTGTGCAGGACACGTGGAACGTGCATACTCAACTACCCAGCCTAGCTAGGATGGTAAATACTTTCTACATGAAGATTCTGTAGAAAAAAATAGGGTATTGTGTACACCTTAACAACACAAGATGTTTTACTCAGTAGCTTAACTAAGATGGGAGATCTTCAGTTATTATATGATGTTGCAGTCGTTAATAAAGATGGTGACTGTTTATATGTGAGTTGGTTGATGGTCGAGTTTTCCCGCCTCCACACCACCTACCTAACACGTTTTGAGCGCCCATTAACGAAATGTATTGGCAAGGGAGTCATACTCATTGTATACTCTCAGTAATAATTCTACTGTATACTTTACCAGGTATACCAGGTATACAGTTTACTAGGGATACTGTAGTTTTTCTTATTTCCTTTCCATTACAATTACATGAAGAAACTATGAGTGCTCCGCCAATCCTTCGGTACCTTTCCATCTTTCATGTTTATGTTAGAGTAAGTAACATTAAAGCAACATTTATGAAGGGATTTAGGGAAACCAGTTAGCTGGACTTGAGTCCTGGAGGTGGGAAGTACAATGCCTGCGCTCTGAAGGAGGGTTGGAGATATGTTTCAATTTTTTATCGGCACGCCTCTGACAAAACGGTGATGAAGTGAGTGATAATAATTGTTTTTTTTCTTTTTCGTGTCACCCTGCCTCGGTGGGAAACGGCCGATGTGTTAAAAAAGAAAAAAGAAAAAACACTCTAAACCCACTGCTTCAGGCACTGTCATTCTACCCACTGCTTCAGGCACTGTCATTCTACCCACTGCTTCAGGCACTGTCATTCTACTCACTGTTTCAGGCACTGTCATTCCAGTCACTGCTTCAGGCACTGTCATTCCAGTCACTGCTTCAGGCACTATCATTCTACCCACTGCTTCAGGTACTGTCATTCCACTCACTGCTTCAGGTACTGTCATTCCACTCACTGCTTCAGGTACTGTCATTCCACTCACTGCTTCAGGTACTGTCATTCCACTCACTGCTTCAGGTACTGTCATTCCACTCACTGCTTCAGGTACTGTCATTCCACTCACTGCTTCAGGTACTGTCATTCCACTCACTGCTTCAGGTACTGTCATTCCACTCACTGCTTCAGGTACTGTCATTCCACTCACTGCTTCAGGTACTGTCATTCCACTCACTGCTTCAGGTACTGTCATTCCACTCACTGCTTCAGGTACTGTCATTCCACTCACTGCTTCATGTACTGTCATTCCACTCACTGCTTCAGGTACTGTCATTCCACTCACTGCTTCAGGTACTGTCATTCCACTCACTGCTTCAGGTACTGTCATTCCACTCACTGCTTCAGGTACTGTCATTCCACTCACTGCTTTAGGTACTGTCATTCCACTCACTGCTTCAGGTACTGTCATTCCACTCACTGCTTTAGGTACTGTCATTCCACTCACTGCTTTAGGTACTGTCATTCCACTCACTGCTTCAGGTACTGTCATTCCACTCACTGCTTCAGGTACTGTCATTCCACTCACTGCTTCAGGTACTGTCATTCCACTCACTGCTTCAGGTACTGTCATTCCACTCACTGCTTCAGGTACTGTCATTCCACTCACTGCTTCAGGTACTGTCATTCCACTCACTGCTTCAGGTACTGTCATTCCACTCACTGCTTCAGGTACTGTCATTCCACTCACTGCTTCAGGTACTGTCATTCCACTCACTGCTTCAGGTACTGTCATTCCACTCACTGCTTCAGGTACTGTCATTCCACTCACTGCTTCAGGTACTGTCATTCCACTCACTGCTTCAGGTACTGTCATTCCACTCACTGCTTCAGGTACTGTCATTCCACTCACTGCTTCAGGTACTGTCATTCCACTCACTGCTTCAGGTACTGTCATTCCACTCACTGCTTTAGGTACTGTCCCCACATTCATATATGCTCTCTCTTATTCCTACTATATATTATTCCTCCATGAACACGGCATGATATTACCGCCACCCTCTCAATATTAACATATAACAACTCTTCCAAATATTCTCTCCATCTTTGCAGCATCTCTACCTTCCCATCTAACATCTCCCCTCTCTCAGTTGTAGCTATTTGCCTTCCAGACTTTCTCAACTTATTAATCTCTCTCTTGAAGACTGTTTCTTATTGTCAACAAATTTTGCTGATAATCACCCATTCTCTTACTGGTTCATCTTGTTCACTCCTTCAACACTCGGTTAACCTCTCTCTTTCACTCTCCATAAACTCTACCTTCCTTATATTATTTTTACATTGTAATAACTTCTTATATCTTTTCTCTCTTGTCGTATTGTCTATATCTTCATTTCCACCAGTTATTCCTCTTCCCTCCCAGTCTCATAGGATTTCACACTAATTAACGTCCCCTGGATATTTTTGTGCTGGTAAGGAAATTAGGATTGATTGTCATCTTGGAACTGAGGAACTGATTCACCTTCTTAATGACCGGTGACACTTGATACCGCCCATTGCTGGCGCTGCCACAAGTATGTGTCTGGTGCTGCCACAAGTGTGTGTCTGGCGCTGCCACAAGTATGTGTCTGGCGCTGCCACAAGTGTGTGTCTGGCGCTGCCACAAGTGTGTGTCTGGTGCTGCCACAAGTGTGTGTCTGGTGCTACCACAAGTGTGTGTCTGGTGCTATCACAAGTGTGTGTCTGGCGCTACCGCAAGTGTGTGTCTGGCGCTATCACAAATGTGTGTGGCGCAGCTACAAGTGTGTGTCTGGTGCTATCACAAGTGTGTGTCTGGCGTCTGGCGGTACCGCAAGTGTGTGTCTGGCGCTATCACAAATGTGTGTCTGGCGCTGCTACAAGTGTGTGTCTGGTGCTATCACAAGTGTGTGTCTGGCGGTACCGCAAGTGTGTGTCTGGCGCTATCACAAGTGTGAGTCTGGCGCTACCACAAGTGTGTCTGGCGCTATCACAAGTGTGAGTCTGGCGCTATCACAAGTGTGAGTCTGGCGCTGCCACAAGTGTGTCTGGCGCTATCACAAGTGTGAGTCTGGCGCTACAAGAGCGTGTGTGTGTATGTGCGTGTGTGTGTGTGTGTGTGTGTGTGTGTGTGGCGCTAAGAAAGGAGTGGCGCTACCACAAGTGTCTGGCGCTATCACAAGTGTGAGTCTGGCGCTACCGCAAGTGTGTGTCTGGCGCTACCACAAGTGTCTGGCGCTATCACAAGTGTGAGTCTGGCGCTACCGCAAGTGTGTGTCTGGCGTTACCACAAGTGTGTGTCTGGCGCTACCACAAGTGTGTCTGGCGCTATCACAAGTGTGTGCCTGGCGCTATCACATGTGTTCCTGGCGCTGCCACAAGTGTGTGTGTCTGGTGCTATCGCAAGTGTGTGTCTGGCGCTATCACAAGTGTGTGTCTGGCCCTGTCACAAGTATGAGTCTGGCGCTACCACAAGTGTGTCTGGCGCTGTCACAAGTGTGACTGGCGCTACGACAGGTGTGTGTGTGTGGCGCTAACAGAGGAGTAGCGCTATCACAAGTGTGCCTGATTCTTCAGTAAGAAAATGGGGGATGTGTTTTAAGATTTTTTACCTACCTGTTAGGTGTGTGGAAGAGCAGAGACGCAATAATGGTAAAGTAACACATGGATAAGTTTCTAAGAGTCGATACATAGCTCCTGGCCCCTCCGATGTAAGAATGAGTATAGTCTTGCACTTACTTCATAGTTACTAGTCTAGCCTTGCAATTGCTTGCAAACCGGCTTTAATGATTCTGGCCTCGAGTGACCTGTCAAACCAACTCTTGAAACTGTGTATGATGTTTGCTTCCATTGCTCCTTCGTCATATCCATGCAACTTACTGAACTGTCACTAAGAAGACTATTTTCTTTGGTCCTTGTGGCAAAATATCTCCTGTAAATAGATTAAACCATGTTTACACACAGTCTTTTGCCAGAGAGATCTTTGAGATGGGCAGATAAATGGTGTGAGTCATGCTTACACACACACACACACACACACACACACACCCACACACACACACACACACACACACACACACACACACACACACACACGCATGCAATTAACTCAAGCGATGCCCAGAAGAACTACAATCACAAGATCCCTGACCACTGGTATCGCCTCGCCTTGATAACATCTGGGAATTTCCAGCTTCAGGGAGCAAATTTTGTTCTAAGTTCTTTGATGTGATTTTCATGCTGAAGCAGAATACAGCTTTCAGAGCTCAGAACCTCGGTTTCAGTGCTGACGCGGGATACAGTTAAGAACCACAGGTGCTGGAACCACTGGTTCAATAGTTCAGGTGGGTCACAGGGGGTGACAGACAAGAAGTGTTGTAAAACAAGGCAGTGCAGCAGAAGTCTTCATTTTAAACGCCTTTTCACCCAAGACTGAACTCTGTCACATCTTGATATAAATTCAGTCCTGGGCGAAACGTCTAAAATGAAGACTTGTTCTATCTAATGTGTCCTGACACCCTGGACACAGTTACCACAGCTGTGAGACACAGGCTCAACACAGCAGTGTGGCCGGCTAGTGAGGTCAACTCGACTATGTTACAGCTTGTTAAAGCCAGAGGCACTTTCACTCACTATGAGCGAAACGTTGGAAAATAAACGTTTTCTCTGCTAAAAGTGTCTTTCAAATTATCACTTTTATCAACCTGCATTTGAAAAAATCCGTGACCTTTACATTTATTTTTATCACAAGAAATAACAGGAAGCTAATAAGATAATAAAAAATATGATTTATAAATTAAAATACGAGATCCCGGACTTTTACTGTTTATAATTAGGTTAATAGTCAGATATTATAAGCATTCTAGTGGAAATAAATCACTTAATTGTTTTTGTTTGAGTTTACCCTAGTTAAGTTACACACGTTATTATGTGAGACAATTTGTGATCGTCTAAAGTTTTGTAATTGTATATAAAAACAGGCGCTGTATAATCCTCCGGGTTTAGCGCTTCCCCTTGATTATAATAATAGTAATAATAATGTATCTAAAAAACTTATTATATGACAGTATTGTCTAGTAGGACATTCCTCCTCGTTGTACTGGAGGTTGTCACGATATCATTTAGTTAATTCCCTCTTTGATATCTCAGTTATCAGTTTCGGAATGACGCATGTGCAAAACACCTCTGTCATTTGTTGGTGAAACATTTCGATCCTGGGACTTTGATCAATCCTGTAATGGTCCCAGGACCGAAACGTGTTTTAATAAATAATTTGTTTTACACATGCGTCAACTCCTCAACTTGGCGTCACATACCTGGTTTTTACGATGTCAGTTTCGTCTTATCTCCTTTCTTCCTCTCTCCCTCATTCCTCTCTTCCTTTCCCCCGTCTTCCCTCCAGATTCCACACTTCTCGCTCCATCTTCTTCACCCATTTTCTCCGTCCCTGCTGCCTCTCCAGTTCTCCTGGATGAAAATTTCAACCTCACGAGGACGCACAATTATCAAGCCATTATTCCGCTTGATGACTATGTACCAGCTGATCCCTTACTCTGCCTTTTCCTGGCATTAGAGATAGAGGCAGTGAGAGTGAGTGAGGAGTGGGCGTGTGTGTACCGCATCTTACTATCATTACCAGGTATACACTTCAGGACAGAACGAATAGCTTTCAGAATCCGATTTCAGTCGGTTTTCAAGTTGTGGAGACGTATACTTAGTGTTGTTGCTCTGGAAGTGTGTTTTGTGTACACTTAATTTTAGAGTGGGAGAGGACACGTGTATTCCACAAAATGGGAAGAGTTTTCTGGTTTTGGGATGACATTATTGGTACTAAACCTCTTGTGTCCTGTTATACCTACTCTTGAAACTATGTAAGAAGTTTAGCCTCGACAAGTACTACATCATTCTGCTTTCTTACTACCCTGACATGAAAGATATTCTAAGATCCGTTTTGACTGTTCTTCTTACTTCAAATAGTATAGCTCTGTCTTATTCGTTGAATCCACTGAGTATCTTTAACGTCGTAATAATATCTCCCTGATCTTTTTCTTCTATGGTATTATAATAAGATCATTTTTCGTTAGTTTTTACTCTTAGTTTAAACTCACTAACTCAGTGACCGGCTTATTAAAAAATAAACCCAACTTATGTTTTTGTTAAGTAATTGAGCAAAACAATCCAGTTAAGGTCTAGTTAGTGTCTATTCCATTCGGGTTTAGCAGTTGAGTTGTAAGGTAACGTTTACAATGTGCCAAGCTTGTAGTCGTCCTCATACACAACTAATATTTTAGCTCTGGTGAGCAATACACATTTTGTGAAGAACTCCTTAACTCTTATATTTGAGTATTATCAGCATTAGACAATGTATTGTGACTTAAGTGAAAAATTGAGTCTGACTTGCCTATTCTTTTTTGTTTTGTTTCGGTTGCTAGACAACGATGTTACTTAATTTATTATTTCTATAAATTTGACAATAGAACTGTTAGGTAAGTGTAAGGAAGAGTTCAAAGATGTGACACTGAAACTAATACATGCCTTACTTACTTTCAAGAATGTGTGGGTCGTCACGTGAGGTCTACTGCACACCTTCTTTTATATATTTAACTCTTCTTTTATTTCTATAAGTGAACATATATATATATATATATATATATATATATATATATATATATATATATATAGATATATATATATAGATAGATATAGACCCCACATCCGCACACATACATACACGTATACTCTGTTGATAATTTAATTCCTTGTTCTACTAATTAATCTTTGCATAAGAGAACTGACGATTTACTTAATAAATTTGCTATTAGCTGCGAGAACGCTATTAGTCTTCTGACCTACTGAAATTTCTTGTGTTCCAGGACCCCGCTGTTGGTTGTGTTCTCACTCACGATATAGTGTTCTCACTACATCTCTGCCCTGTACTATTACATCTCTGCCCTGTACTATTACATCTCTGCCCTGTACTATTACATCTCTGCCCTGTACTACTACATCTCTGCCCTGTACTATTACATCTCTGCCCTGTACTATTACATCTCTGCCCTGTACTATTACATCTCTGCCCTGTACTACTACATCTCTGCCCTGTACTACTACATCTCTGCGCTATACTACTACATCTCTGCCCTGTACTACTACATCTCTGCCCTATACTACTACATCTCTGCCCTGTACTACTACATCTCTGCCCTGTACTACTACATCTCTGCCCTATACTACTACATCTCTGCCCTGTACTACTACATCTCTGCCCTATACTACTACATCTCTGCCCTGTACTACTACATCTCTGCCCTGTACTACTACATCTCTGCCCTATACTACTACATCTCTGCCCTGTACTACTACATCTCTGCCCTGTACTACTACATCTCTGCCCTGTACTACTACATCTCTGCCCTGTACTACTACATCTCTGCCCTGTACTACTACATCTCTGCCCTGTACTACTACATCTCTGCGCTATACTACTACATCTCTGCCCTGTACTACTACATCTCTGCCCTGTACTACTACATCTCTGCGCTATACTACTACATCTCTGCCCTGTACTACTACATCTCTGCCCTGTACTACTACATCTCTGCCCTGTACTACTACATCTCTGCCCTGTACTACTACATCTCTGCCCTGTACTACTACATCTCTGCCCTGTACTACTACATCTCTGCCCTGTACTACTACATCTCTGCCCTGTACTACTACATCTCTGCCCTGTACTACTACATCTCTGCCCTGTACTACTACATCTCTGCGCTATACTACTACATCTCTGCCCTGTACTACTACATCTCTGCCCTGTACTACTACATCTCTGCCCTGTACTACTACATCTCTGCCCTGTACTACTACATCTCTGCCCTGTACTACTACATCTCTGCCCTGTACTACTACATCTCTGCCCTGTACTACTACATCTCTGCCCTGTACTACTACATCTCTGCCCTGTACTACTACATCTCTGCGCTATACTACTACATCTCTGCGCTATACTACTACATCTCTGCCCTATACTACTACATCTCTGCCCTGTACTACTACATCTCTGCCCTGTACTACTACATCTCTGCGCTATACTACTACATCTCTGCCCTATACTACTACATCTCTGCGCTATACTACTACATCTCTGCCCTGTACTACTACATCTCTGCGCTATACTACTACATCTCTGCCCTGTACTACTACATCTCTGCGCTATACTACTACATCTCTGCGCTATACTACTACATCTCTGCCCTGTACTACTACATCTCTGCCCTGTACTACTACATCTCTGCGCTATACTACTACATCTCTGCCCTGTACTACTACATCTCTGCGCTATACTACTACATCTCTGCCCTGTACTACTACATCTCTGCGCTATACTACTACATCTCTGCCCTGTACTACTACATCTCTGCGCTATACTACTACATCTCTGCCCTGTACTACTACATCTCTGCGCTATACTACTACATCTCTGCCCTGTACTACTACATCTCTGCGCTATACTACTACATCTCTGCCCTGTACTACTACATCTCTGCCCTGTACTACTACATCTCTGCCCTATACTACTACATCTCTGCCCTGTACTACTACATCTCTGCCCTGTACTACTACATCTCTGCCCTGTACTACTACATCTCTGCGCTATACTACTACATCTCTGCCCTGTACTACTACATCTCTGCCCTGTACTACTACATCTCTGCCCTGTACTACTACATCTCTGCGCTATACTACTACATCTCTGCCCTGTACTACTACATCTCTGCGCTATACTACTACATCTCTGCCCTGTACTACTACATCTCTGCCCTGTACTACTACATCTCTGCCCTGTACTACTACATCTCTGCCCTGTACTACTACATCTCTGCCCTGTACTACTACATCTCTGCCCTGTACTATTACATCTCTGCCCTGTACTACTACATCTCTGCCCTGTACTACTACATCTCTGCCCTGTACTACTACATCTCTGCGCTATACTACTACATCTCTGCGCTATACTACTACATCTCTGCCCTGTACTACTACATCTCTGCGCTATACTACTACATCTCTGCCCTGTACTACTACATCTCTGCGCTATACTACTACATCTCTGCCCTGTACTACTACATCTCTGCGCTATACTACTACATCTCTGCGCTATACTACTACATCTCTGCCCTGTACTACTACATCTCTGCGCTATACTACTACATCTCTGCCCTGTACTACTACATCTCTGCGCTATACTACTACATCTCTGCCCTGTACTACTACATCTCTGCGCTATACTACTACATCTCTGCGCTATACTACTACATCTCTGCCCTGTACTACTACATCTCTGCGCTATACTACTACATCTCTGCCCTGTACTACTACATCTCTGCGCTATACTACTACATCTCTGCCCTGTACTACTACATCTCTGCGCTATACTACTACATCTCTGCCCTGTACTACTACATCTCTGCGCTATACTACTACATCTCTGCCCTGTACTACTACATCTCTGCCCTGTACTACTACATCTCTGCCCTGTACTACTACATCTCTGCCCTGTACTACTACATCTCTGCCCTGTACTACTACATCTCTGCGCTATACTACTACATCTCTGCCCTGTACTACTACATCTCTGCCCTGTACTACTACATCTCTGCGCTATACTACTACATCTCTGCCCTGTACTACTACATCTCTGCCCTGTACTACTACATCTCTGCCCTGTACTACTACATCTCTGCCCTATACTACTACATCTCTGCGCTATACTACTACATCTCTGCCCTGTACTACTACATCTCTGCGCTATACTACTACATCTCTGCCCTGTACTACTACATCTCTGCGCTATACTACTACATCTCTGCCCTGTACTACTACATCTCTGAGCTATACTACTACATCTCTGCCCTGTACTACTACATCTCTGCGCTATACTACTACATCTCTGCCCTGTACTACTACATCTCTGCGCTATACTACTACATCTCTGCCCTGTACTACTACATCTCTGCGCTATACTACTACATCTCTGCCCTGTACTACTACATCTCTGCCCTGTACTACTACATCTCTGCGCTATACTACTACATCTCTGCCCTATACTACTACATCTCTGCCCTATACTACTACATCTCTGCCCTGTACTACTACATCTCTGCCCTGTACTACTACATCTCTGCGCTATACTACTACATCTCTGCCCTGTACTACTACATCTCTGCCCTATACTACTACATCTCTGCCCTATACTACTACATCTCTGCCCTGTACTACTACATCTCTGCCCTGTACTACTACATCTCTGCGCTATACTACTACATCTCTGCCCTGTACTACTACATCTCTGCGCTATACTACTACATCTCTGCCCTGTACTACTACATCTCTGCCCTGTACTACTACATCTCTGCGCTATACTACTACATCTCTGCCCTATACTACTACATCTCTGCCCTATACTACTACATCTCTGCCCTGTACTACTACATCTCTGCCCTGTACTACTACATCTCTGCGCTATACTACTACATCTCTGCCCTGTACTACTACATCTCTGCCCTATACTACTACATCTCTGCCCTATACTACTACATCTCTGCCCTGTACTACTACATCTCTGCCCTGTACTACTACATCTCTGCGCTATACTACTACATCTCTGCCCTGTACTACTACATCTCTGCGCTATACTACTACATCTCTGCCCTGTACTACTACATCTCTGCCCTGTACTACTACATCTCTGCCCTGTACTACTACATCTCTGCCCTATACTACTACATCTCTGCCCTGTACTACTACATCTCTGCGCTATACTACTACATCTCTGCCCTGTACTACTACATCTCTGCCCTATACTACTACATCTCTGCCCTGTACTACTACATCTCTGCCCTGTACTACTACATCTCTGCCCTGTACTACTACATCTCTGCCCTGTACTACTACATCTCTGCCCTGTACTACTACATCTCTGCGCTATACTACTACATCTCTGCCCTGTACTACTACATCTCTGCCCTATACTACTACATCTCTGCCCTGTACTACTACATCTCTGCCCTGTACTACTACATCTCTGCCCTGTACTACTACATCTCTGCCCTGTACTACTACATCTCTGCGCTATACTACTACATCTCTGCCCTGTACTACTACATCTCTGCGCTATACTACTACATCTCTGCCCTGTACTACTACATCTCTGCCCTATACTACTACATCTCTGCCCTATACTACTACATCTCTGCCCTGTACTACTACATCTCTGCCCTGTACTACTACATCTCTGCCCTATACTACTACATCTCTGCCCTGTACTACTACATCTCTGCGCTATACTACTACATCTCTGCCCTGTACTACTACATCTCTGCCCTGTACTACTACATCTCTGCCCTATACTACTACATCTCTGCCCTGTACTACTACATCTCTGCCCTATACTACTACATCTCTGCCCTATACTACTACATCTCTGCCCTGTACTACTACATCTCTGCCCTGTACTACTACATCTCTGCCCTATACTACTACATCTCTGCCCTGTACTACTACATCTCTGCGCTATACTACTACATCTCTGCCCTGTACTACTACATCTCTGCCCTGTACTACTACATCTCTGCCCTATACTACTACATCTCTGCCCTGTACTACTACATCTCTGCCCTGTACTACTACATCTCTGCCCTATACTACTACATCTCTGCCCTGTACTACTACATCTCTGCGCTATACTACTATATCTCTGCCCTGTACTACTACATCTCTGCGCTATACTACTATATCTCTGCCCTGTACTACTACATCTCTGCCCTGTACTACTACATCTCTGCGCTATACTACTATATCTCTGCCCTGTACTACTACATCTCTGCGCTATACTACTATATCTCTGCCCTGTACTACTACATCTCTGCGCTATACTACTATATCTCTGCCCTGTACTACTACATCTCTGCGCTATACTACTATATCTCTGCCCTGTACTACTACATCTCTGCCCTATACTACTACATCTCTGCCCTGTACTACTACATCTCTGCGCTATACTACTACATCTCTGCCCTATACTACTACATCTCTGCCCTGTACTACTACATCTCTGCCCTGTACTACTACATCTCTGCCCTATACTACTACATCTCTGCCCTGTACTACTACATCTCTGCGCTATACTACTACATCTCTGCCCTGTACTACTACATCTCTGCGCTATACTACTACATCTCTGCCCTGTACTACTACATCTCTGCGCTATACTACTACATCTCTGCCCTGTACTACTACATCTCTGCGCTATACTACTACATCTCTGCCCTGTACTACTACATCTCTGCCCTGTACTACTACATCTCTGCCCTGTACTACTACATCTCTGCCCTGTACTACTACATCTCTGCGCTATACTACTACATCTCTGCCCTGTACTACTACATCTCTGCGCTATACTACTACATCTCTGCCCTGTACTACTACATCTCTGCCCTGTACTACTACATCTCTGCCCTGTACTACTACATCTCTGCCCTATACTACTACATCTCTGCCCTGTACTACTACATCTCTGCGCTATACTACTACATCTCTGCCCTGTACTACTACATCTCTGCCCTATACTACTACATCTCTGCCCTGTACTACTACATCTCTGCCCTGTACTACTACATCTCTGCCCTGTACTACTACATCTCTGCCCTGTACTACTACATCTCTGCCCTGTACTACTACATCTCTGCCCTGTACTACTACATCTCTGCGCTATACTACTACATCTCTGCCCTGTACTACTACATCTCTGCCCTATACTACTACATCTCTGCCCTGTACTACTACATCTCTGCCCTGTACTACTACATCTCTGCGCTATACTACTACATCTCTGCCCTGTACTACTACATCTCTGCGCTATACTACTACATCTCTGCGCTATACTACTACATCTCTGCCCTGTACTACTACATCTCTGCCCTGTACTACTACATCTCTGCGCTATACTACTACATCTCTGCCCTGTACTACTACATCTCTGCCCTGTACTACTACATCTCTGCGCTATACTACTACATCTCTGCCCTGTACTACTACATCTCTGCCCTGTACTACTACATCTCTGCGCTATACTACTACATCTCTGCCCTGTACTACTACATCTCTGCCCTGTACTACTACATCTCTGCGCTATACTACTACATCTCTGCGCTATACTACTACATCTCTGCCCTGTACTACTACATCTCTGCCCTGTACTACTACATCTCTGCGCTATACTACTACATCTCTGCGCTATACTACTACATCTCTGCCCTGTACTACTACATCTCTGCCCTGTACTACTACATCTCTGCGCTATACTACTACATCTCTGCGCTATACTACTACATCTCTGCCCTGTACTACTACATCTCTGCCCTGTACTACTACATCTCTGCGCTATACTACTACATCTCTGCCCTGTACTACTACATCTCTGCGCTATACTACTACATCTCTGCCCTGTACTACTACATCTCTGCCCTATACTACTACATCTCTGCCCTGTACTACTACATCTCTGCCCTGTACTACTACATCTCTGCCCTGTACTACTACATCTCTGCCCTGTACTACTACATCTCTGCGCTATACTACTACATCTCTGCCCTGTACTACTACATCTCTGCGCTATACTACTACATCTCTGCCCTGTACTACTACATCTCTGCCCTATACTACTACATCTCTGCCCTATACTACTACATCTCTGCCCTGTACTACTACATCTCTGCCCTGTACTACTACATCTCTGCCCTATACTACTACATCTCTGCCCTGTACTACTACATCTCTGCGCTATACTACTACATCTCTGCCCTGTACTACTACATCTCTGCCCTGTACTACTACATCTCTGCCCTATACTACTACATCTCTGCCCTGTACTACTACATCTCTGCCCTATACTACTACATCTCTGCCCTATACTACTACATCTCTGCCCTGTACTACTACATCTCTGCCCTGTACTACTACATCTCTGCCCTATACTACTACATCTCTGCCCTGTACTACTACATCTCTGCCCTATACTACTACATCTCTGCCCTGTACTACTACATCTCTGCCCTGTACTACTACATCTCTGCCCTATACTACTACATCTCTGCCCTATACTACTACATCTCTGCCCTGTACTACTACATCTCTGCCCTATACTACTACATCTCTGCCCTGTACTACTACATCTCTGCCCTATACTACTACATCTCTGCCCTGTACTACTACATCTCTGCCCTGTACTACTACATCTCTGCCCTGTACTACTACATCTCTGCCCTGTACTACTACATCTCTGCCCTGTACTACTACATCTCTGCCCTGTACTACTACATCTCTGCCCTGTACTACTACATCTCTGCGCTATACTACTACATCTCTGCCCTGTACTACTACATCTCTGCCCTGTACTACTACATCTCTGCCCTGTACTACTACATCTCTGCGCTATACTACTACATCTCTGCGCTATACTACTACATCTCTGCCCTATACTACTACATCTCTGCCCTGTACTACTACATCTCTGCGCTATACTACTACATCTCTGCGCTATACTACTACATCTCTGCCCTGTACTACTACATCTCTGCGCTATACTACTACATCTCTGCGCTATACTACTACATCTCTGCGCTATACTACTACATCTCTGCGCTATACTACTACATCTCTGCCCTGTTCTACTACATCTCTGCGCTATACTACTACATCTCTGCGCTATACTACTACATCTCTGCCCTGTACTACTACATCTCTGCGCTATACTACTACATCTCTGCCCTGTACTACTACATCTCTGCCCTATACTACTACATCTCTGCCCTGTACTACTACATCTCTGCCCTATACTACTACATCTCTGCCCTATACTACTACATCTCTGCCCTGTACTACTACATCTCTGCCCTGTACTACTACATCTCTGCCCTGTACTACTACATCTCTGCCCTGTACTACTACATCTCTGCCCTGTACTACTACATCTCTCCGCTATACTACTACATCTCTGCCCTGTACTACTACATCTCTGCCCTGTACTACTACATCTCTGCGCTATACTACTACATCTCTGCGCTATACTACTACATCTCTGCGCTATACTACTACATCTCTGCGCTATACTACTACATCTCTGCGCTATACTACTACATCTCTGCGCTATACTACTACATCTCTGCGCTATACTACTACATCTCTGCCCTGTACTACTACATCTCTGCGCTATACTACTACATCTCTGCGCTATACTACTACATCTCTGCGCTATACTACTACATCTCTGCGCTATACTACTACATCTCTGCCCTGTACTATTACATCTCTGCCCTGTACTACTACATCTCTGCCCTGTACTATTACATCTCTGCCCTGTACTACTACATCTCTGCCCTGTACTACTACATCTCTGCCCTGTACTACTACATCTCTGCCCTGTACTACTACATCTCTGCCCTGTACTACTACATCTCTGCCCTGTACTACTACATCTCTGCCCTGTACTACTACATCTCTGCCCTGTACTACTACATCTCTGCCCTGTACTATTACATCTCTGCCCTGTACTACTACATCTCTGCCCTGTACTACTACATCTCTGCCCTGTACTACTACATCTCTGCCCTGTACTACTACATCTCTGCCCTGTACTACTACATCTCTGCGCTATACTACTACATCTCTGCCCTGTACTATTACATCTCTGCCCTGTACTACTACATCTCTGCCCTGTACTATTACATCTCTGCCCTGTACTACTACATCTCTGCCCTGTACTACTACATCTCTGCCCTGTACTACTACATCTCTGCGCTATACTACTACATCTCTGCCCTGTACTACTACATCTCTGCCCTGTACTACTACATCTCTGCGCTATACTACTACATCTCTGCCCTGTACTACTACATCTCTGCGCTATACTACTACATCTCTGCCCTGTACTACTACATCTCTGCGCTATACTACTACATCTCTGCGCTATACTACTACATCTCTGCGCTATACTACTACATCTCTGCGCTATACTACTACATCTCTGCGCTATACTACTACATCTCTGCGCTATACTACTACATCTCTGCGCTATACTACTACATCTCTGCCCTGTACTACTACATCTCTGCGCTATACTACTACATCTCTGCGCTATACTACTACATCTCTGCGCTATACTACTACATCTCTGCGCTATACTACTACATCTCTGCCCTGTACTATTACATCTCTGCCCTGTACTACTACATCTCTGCCCTGTACTACTACATCTCTGCCCTGTACTACTACATCTCTGCCCTGTACTACTACATCTCTGCCCTGTACTACTACATCTCTGCCCTGTACTATTACATCTCTGCCCTGTACTACTACATCTCTGCCCTGTACTACTACATCTCTGCGCTATACTACTACATCTCTGCCCTGTACTACTACATCTCTGCCCTGTACTACTACATCTCTGCGCTATACTACTACATCTCTGCGCTATACTACTACATCTCTGCGCTATACTACTACATCTCTGCCCTATACTACTACATCTCTGCCCTATACTACTACATCTCTGCCCTGTACTACTACATCTCTGCCCTGTACTACTACATCTCTGCCCTGTACTATTACATCTCTGCCCTGTACTACTACATCTCTGCCCTGTACTACTACATCTCTGCCCTGTACTACTACATCTCTGCCCTGTACTACTACATCTCTGCCCTGTACTATTACATCTCTGCCCTGTACTACTACATCTCTGCCCTGTACTACTACATCTCTGCCCTGTACTATTACATCTCTGCCCTATACTACTACATCTCTGCCCTGTACTACTACATCTCTGCCCTATACTACTACATCTCTGCCCTATACTACTACATCTCTGCCCTGTACTACTACATCTCTGCCCTGTACTACTACATCTCTGCGCTATACTACTACATCTCTGCGCTATACTACTACATCTCTGCGCTATACTACTACATCTCTGCGCTATACTACTACATCTCTGCGCTATACTACTACATCTCTGCGCTATACTACTACATCTCTGCGCTATACTACTACATCTCTGCGCTATACTACTACATCTCTGCGCTATACTACTACATCTCTGCGCTATACTACTACATCTCTGCCCTGTACTACTACATCTCTGCCCTATACTACTACATCTCTGCCCTATACTACTACATCTCTGCCCTGTACTACTACATCTCTGCCCTGTACTACTACATCTCTGCCCTGTACTACTACATCTCTGCCCTGTACTACTACATCTCTGCGCTATACTACTACATCTCTGCCCTGTACTACTACATCTCTGCCCTGTACTACTACATCTCTGCCCTGTACTACTACATCTCTGCGCTATACTACTACATCTCTGCGCTATACTACTACATCTCTGCGCTATACTACTACATCTCTGCGCTATACTACTACATCTCTGCGCTATACTTCTACATCTCTGCGCTATACTACTACATCTCTGCCCTGTACTACTACATCTCTGCCCTGTACTACTACATCTCTGCCCTGTACTACTACATCTCTGCCCTATACTACTACATCTCTGCCCTGTACTACTACATCTCTGCCCTGTACTACTACATCTCTGCGCTATACTACTACATCTCTGCGCTATACTACTACATCTCTGCGCTATACTACTACATCTCTGCCCTGTTCTACTACATCTCTGCGCTATACTACTACATCTCTGCGCTATACTACTACATCTCTGCGCTATACTACTACATCTCTGCGCTATACTACTACATCTCTGCGCTATACTACTACATCTCTGCCCTGTACTACTACATCTCTGCCCTGTACTACTACATCTCTGCCCTGTACTACTACATCTCTGCCCTGTACTACTACATCTCTGCCCTGTACTACTACATCTCTGCGCTATACTACTACATCTCTGCGCTATACTACTACATCTCTGCGCTGTACTATTACATCTCTGCCCTGTACTACTACATCTCTGCCCTGTACTACTACATCTCTGCCCTGTACTACTACATCTCTGCCCTGTACTACTACATCTCTGCCCTGTACTACTACATCTCTGCCCTGTACTACTACATCTCTGCCCTGTACTACTACATCTCTGCCCTGTACTACTACATCTCTACCCTGTACTACTACATCTCTGCCCTGTACTATTACATCTCTGCCCTGTACTATTACATCTCTGCCCTGTACTACTACATCTCTGCCCTGTACTACTACATCTCTGCCCTGTACTACTACATCTCTGCGCTATACTACTACATCTCTGCCCTGTACTACTACATCTCTGCCCTGTACTACTACATCTCTGCGCTATACTACTACATCTCTGCCCTGTACTACTACATCTCTGCCCTGTACTACTACATCTCTGCCCTGTACTACTACATCTCTGCGCTATACTACTACATCTCTGCGCTATACTACTACATCTCTGCGCTATACTACTACATCTCTGCCCTATACTACTACATCTCTGCCCTGTACTACTACATCTCTGCCCTGTACTACTACATCTCTGCCCTGTACTATTACATCTCTGCCCTGTACTACTACATCTCTGCCCTGTACTACTACATCTCTGCCCTGTACTACTACATCTCTGCCCTGTACTACTACATCTCTGCCCTGTACTATTACATCTCTGCCCTGTACTACTACATCTCTGCCCTGTACTACTACATCTCTGCCCTGTACTATTACATCTCTGCCCTGTACTACTACATCTCTGCCCTGTACTACTACATCTCTGCCCTGTACTATTACATCTCTGCGCTATACTACTACATCTCTGCCCTGTACTACTACATCTCTGCCCTGTACTACTACATCTCTGCGCTATACTACTACATCTCTGCGCTATACTACTACATCTCTGCCCTATACTACTACATCTCTGCCCTGTACTACTACATCTCTGCCCTGTACTACTACATCTCTGCCCTGTACTACTACATCTCTGCGCTATACTACTACATCTCTGCCCTGTACTACTACATCTCTGCCCTATACTACTACATCTCTGCCCTGTACTACTACATCTCTGCCCTGTACTACTACATCTCTGCCCTATACTACTACATCTCTGCCCTGTACTACTACATCTCTGCCCTGTACTACTACATCTCTGCCCTGTACTACTACATCTCTGCCCTGTACTACTACATCTCTGCCCTGTACTACTACATCTCTGCCCTATACTACATCTCTGCCCTGTACTACTACATCTCTGCCCTGTACTACTACATCTCTGCCCTGTACTACTACATCTCTGCCCTATACTGCTACATCTCTGCCCTGTACTACTACATCTCTGCCCTGTACTACTACATCTCTGCCCTGTACTACTACATCTCTGCCCTATACTACTACATCTCTGCCCTGTACTACTACATCTCTGCCCTGTACTACTACATCTCTGCCCTCCATTTCCTCCCTCCTTCCCTACCCTCTAGTTCATCCCTCCAGTTCCTCCCTCCCTCCATCCTCCCACATGGTGATGGGTATCTTAATGATTTGTTAGGTGGGCTGCCAAACGCATTATAACTCCATGATTTATTATGCCACATAATGCAGTCGTGATCGTACCTTTGGCATCTGTGTACCTTTGTGTTCTCTTTTCTTCAAGTTCATCGGTCAAGTGCACTTAGCCTCTTCTTTGTGCCTATGTGGTTTTTCATGTTGCTCGCAAAAGGAGGCAGTGGAGAGGCAAGAAGGGGAGGCAGGGGAGAGACAACAAGCGGAGGCAGTGTAGAGACAAAAGCGGAAGCAGTGGAGAGGCAACAAGCAGAGGCAGTGGAGAGGCAACAAGCAGAGACAGTGGAGAGTCAACAAGCGGAGGCAGTGGAGAGGCAACAAGCGGAAGCAGTGGAGAGGCAACAAGCAGAGGCAGTAGAGGGGCAACAAGAGGAGGCAGTGGAGATGCAACAAGAGGAGGAAGTGGAGAGACAACAGGATGAGGCAGTGGAGAGGCAACAAGGGAAGCAGTGGAGAGGCAACAAGGGAAGCAGTGGAGAGGCAACAAGCAGAAGCAGTGGAGATGCAACAAGCAGAGGCAGTGGAGAAGCAACAAGGGAAGCAGTGGAGAGGCAACAAGAGCAGGCAGTGGAGAGGCAACAGGAGGAGGCAGTGGAGAGGCAACAAGAGCAGGCAGTGGAGAGGCAACAGGAGGAGGCAGTGGAGAGGCAAAAAGAGGAGGCAGTGGAGAGGCAGCAAGAGGAGGCAGTGGAGAGGCAGCAAGAGGAGGCAGTGGAGAGGCAACAACAGGGGGCAGTGGAGAAGCAACAAGAGGAGGCAGTGGAGAGGCAACAGGAGGAGGCAGTGGAGAGGCAACAGGAGGAGGCAGTGGAGAGGCAACAAGAGGAGGCAGTGGAGAAGCAACAAGAGGAGGCAGTGGAGAGGCAACAGGAGGAGGCAGTGGAGAGGCAACAAGAGGAGGCAGTGGAGAGGCAACAAGAGGAGGCAGTGGAGAAGCAACAAGAGGAGGCAGTGGAGAGGCAACAGGAGGAGGCAGTGGAGAGGCAACAAGAGGAGGCAACAAAAGGAGGCAGTGGAGAAGCAACAAGAGGAGGCAGTGGAGAAGCAACAAGAGGAGGCAGTGGAGAGGCAACAAGAGGAGGCAGTGGAGAGGCAACAAGAGGAGGCAGTGGAGAAGCAACAAGAGGAGGCAGTGGAGAGGCAACAAGAGGAGGCAGTGGAGAATCAACAAAAGGAGGCAGTGGAGAGGCAACAAGAGGAGGCAGTGGAGAAGCAACAAGAGGAGGCAGTGGAGAGGCAACAAGAGGAGGCAGTGGAGAAGCAACAAGAGGAGGCAGTGGAGAGGCAACAAGAGGAGGCAGTGGAGAGGCAACAAGAGGAGGCAGTGGAGAAGCAACAAGAGGAGGCAGTGGAGAGGCAACAAGAGGAGGCAGTGGAGAAGCAACAAGAGGAGGCAGTGGAGAGGCAACAAGAGGAGGCAGTGGAGAAGCA
>NC_091342.1:13494085-13496585 GCF_038502225.1 Cherax quadricarinatus
GAAGCAACAAGAGGAGGCAGTGGAGAAGCAACAAGAGGAGGCAGTGGAGAAGCAACAAGAGGAGGCAGTAGAGAAGCAACAAGAGGAGGCAGTAGAGAAGCAACAAGACGAGGCAGTGGAGAGGCAACAAGCGAAGGCAGTGGAGAGGCAACAAGAGGAGGCAGTGGAGAAGCAACAAGAGGCAGTGGAGAGGCAAGCGGAGGCAGTGGAGAAGCAACAAGAGGAGGCAGTGGAGAAGCAACAAGAGGAGGCAGTGGAGAAGCAACAAGAGCAGGCAGTGGAGAGGCAAGCGGAGGCAGTGGAGAAGCAACAAGAGGAGGCAGTGGAGAAGCAACAAGAGGAGGCGGTGGAGAAGCAACAAGAGGAGGCATTTGAGAAGCAACAAGAGGAGAACTAGAGGAGGCATTGGAGAAGCAACAAGAGGAGGCATTGGAGAGCAACAAGAGGAGAACAAGAGGAGGCATTGGAGAAGCAACAAGAGGAGGCATTGGAGAAGCAACAAGAGGAGAACAAGAGGAGGCATTGGAGAAGCAACAAGAGGAGGCATTGGAGAAGCAACAAGAGGAGGAAGTGGAGAGACAACAGGATGAGGCAGTGGAGAGGCAACAAGGGAAGCAGTGGAGAGGCAACAAGGGAAGCAGTGGAGAGGCAACAAGCAGAAGCAGTGGAGATGCAACAAGCAGAGGCAGTGGAGAAGCAACAAGGGAAGCAGTGGAGAGGCAACAAGAGCAGGCAGTGGAGAGGCAACAGGAGGAGGCAGTGGAGAGGCAACAAGAGCAGGCAGTGGAGAGGCAACAGGAGGAGGCAGTGGAGAGGCAAAAAGAGGAGGCAGTGGAGAGGCAGCAAGAGGAGGCAGTGGAGAGGCAGCAAGAGGAGGCAGTGGAGAGGCAGCAAGAGGAGGCAGTGGAGAGGCAACAACAGGGGGCAGTGGAGAAGCAACAAGAGGAGGCAGTGGAGAGGCAACAGGAGGAGGCAGTGGAGAGGCAACAAGAGGAGGCAGTGGAGAGGCAACAAGAGGAGGCAGTGGAGAAGCAACAAGAGGAGGCAGTGGAGAGGCAACAGGAGGAGGCAGTGGAGAGGCAACAAGAGGAGGCAGTGGAGAGGCAACAAGAGGAGGCAGTGGAGAAGCAACAAGAGGAGGCAGTGGAGAGGCAACAGGAGGAGGCAGTGGAGAGGCAACAAGAGGAGGCAACAAAAGGAGGCAGTGGAGAAGCAACAAGAGGAGGCAGTGGAGAAGCAACAAGAGGAGGCAGTGGAGAGGCAACAAGAGGAGGCAGTGGAGAGGCAACAAGAGGAGGCAGTGGAGAAGCAACAAGAGGAGGCAGTGGAGAGGCAACAAGAGGAGGCAGTGGAGAAGCAACAAAAGGAGGCAGTGGAGAGGCAACAAGAGGAGGCAGTGGAGAAGCAACAAGAGGAGGCAGTGGAGAGGCAACAAGAGGAGGCAGTGGAGAAGCAACAAGAGGAGGCAGTGGAGAGGCAACAAGAGGAGGCAGTGGAGAGGCAACAAGAGGAGGCAGTGGAGAAGCAACAAGAGGAGGCAGTGGAGAGGCAACAAGAGGAGGCAGTGGAGAAGCAACAAGAGGAGGCAGTGGAGAGGCAACAAGAGGAGGCAGTGGAGAAGCAACAAGAGGAGGCAGTGGAGAGGCAACAAGAGGAGGCAGTGGAGAGGCAACAAGAGGAGGCAGTGGAGAGGCAACAAGAGGAGGCAGTGGAGAGGCAACAAGAGGAGGCAGTGGAGAGGCAACAAGAGGAGGCAGTGGAGAGGCAACAAGAGGAGGCAGTGGAGAGGCAACAAGAGGCAGTGGAGAGGCAACAAGAGGAGGCAGTGGAGAAGCAACAAGAGGAGGCAGTGGAGAAGCAACAAGAGGAGGCAGTGGAGAGGCAACAAGAGGAGGCAGTGGAGAAGCAACAAGAGGAGGCAGTGGAGAGGCAACAAGAGGAGGCAGTGGAGAGGCAACAAGAGGAGGCAGTGGAGAAGCAACAAGAGGAGGCAGTGGAGAAGCAACAAGAGGAGGCAGTGGAGAGGCAACAGGAGGAGGCAGTGGAGAGGCAACAAGAGGAGGCAGTGGAGAGGCAACAAGAGGAGGCAGTGGAGAAGCAACAAGAGGAGGCAGTGGAGAAGCAACAAGCGGAGGCAGTGGAGAAGCAACAAGAGGAGGCAGTGGAGAAGCAACAAGAGGAGGCAGTGGAGAAGCAACAAGAGGAGGCATTGGAGAAGCATCAAAAGGAGGCAGTGGAGAAGCAACAAGAGGAGGCAGTGGAGAGGCAACAAGAGGAGGCAGTGGAGAAGCAACAAGAGGAGGCAGTGGAGAGGCAACAGGAGGAGGCAGTGGAGAGGCAACAAGAGGAGGCATTGGAGAAGCAACAGGAGGAGGCAGTGGAGAAGCAACAAGAGGAGGCAGTGGAGAAGCAACAAGAGGAGGCAGTAGAGAAGCAACAAGAGGAGGCATTGGAGAAGCAACAAGAGGAGGCATTGGAGAAGCAACAGGAGGAGGCAGTG
>NC_091342.1:13501585-13516585 GCF_038502225.1 Cherax quadricarinatus
GAGTAGTCACGAAAGTGCTTGGAATTTCTCTATTCTTTCAGAGTGGTTGTTTTGCATATTCTGAAATCACCTGTTTACTGTGATCTTATTGCATACATATATATATATATGTATATATATGCTTGATACTACTTTCTCAACTTTTTGAAAATCAATTGGATGGTTAAAATCTCTTACATGAATAAATAGAGCATTGGAATCTTGTCCAGTTCTAATGCTATATTTATGTTGTTTTAATCTTAATTCGAGATTTTTACCAGTTTGACCGTAATAAACTTTATCGCAAATTTTACAAGGAATCTTATAGACACATCCATCAGCATTTTGGGGGGAATTCTTAATCAAAAGTTTTTTTTACTGTATCAAGATTTTTGAATACAACTTTAATATTAAAAGTCTTAAGAAGAGAAGGCATATCAACCAAGTTTTCATGGTAAGGGAGAACCAACATATTTTTAGTTGAATAAGGCTGGTTGCCCTTTTCTGGATTATAAAAAGTGTTCCTAGCAACTTTAAAAGATTTATCAATTACATTTCTTGGGTATTTTAAATCATTACCTATTTCATAAATTTTGGATATTTCCTCATCTATGAACTCAGGACTACAAATTCGTAAAGCTCTCAAAAACATTGATGAGAAAACAGACAGTTTGACTCTATCTTGATGCGAGGAATAATAGTGGACATAGGAACAGTTATTTGTAGGTTTTCTGTAAATTTTAAATTTGAATTCATTACTACCCTTAATAATTAAAACATCTAGAAAAGGCAATGAGTTATTTTCTTCAAACTCAACAGTAAAGTTTATAGAATGGGCTAAGCTATTTAATTTTCCAAGAAAATGGTGTATATCTACATTTTTGATTTACCATTGCCTGTTCCTACTATCATTAAACTTATTAAACTTTGCATTGTTGATGCAAAATTTGTATTTAATGATAAGTTTTACACTCAGAAGTTTGGTATGGCAATGGGAAATCCTCTTTCACCTGTTCTTAGTAACCTATACATGGAATTTTTTGAAACAAGGTTGCTTAACACAATCCTCCCTAATAGAGCTAAATGGTTCAGATATGTTGATGATATTTTGTGTCTTATGCCCAAAAATGTAGATATACACCATTTTCTTGGAAAAAAATTATTAATTTTTGCATTAACGTAAATGAAAAAAATATATCTTTCAACGTATAAGAGAAATTTTTAGAAAGGACTTAATTTTAAATGAGCTCTTACTATTTGACCAGTTTTGCCTATTCGGCACCCCACACACACACACACACACACACACACACACACACACACACACACACACACACACACACACACACATGGAATCGTTCTGAACCCTGTACACCGTGTACGTTAGGCCCATATTGGAGTAAGCAGCACCAGTTTGGAACCCACACCTAGCCAAGCACGTAAGGAAAATAGAGAAAGCGCAAAGGTTTGCAGTAAGACTTGTCCCGGAGCTAAGGAGTATGCCCTACGAGGAGAAGTTAAGGGAAATCGACCTGACGACACTGGAGGACAGGAAAGATACGGGGAATATGGTAACGACATGTAAAATACTGAAAGGGATCGACGAAGTGCACAGAGACAGGATGGTTCAGAGGGGTCACAGTTGGAAGTAAAACACTCAGATGAATCACAGGGATATTAGGAAGTATTTCTTCAGCCACACAGTTGTCAGGAAGTGGAATAGTCTGGGAAGTGATATAGTGAAGGCAGGATCCATACATAGCTTTAAGAAGAGGTATGATAAAACTCAAAGAGTAGGAAGAGTGACCTAGTAGAGGCCAGTGAAGAGGAGGGGCCAGGAGCTGTGACTCCACCCCTGCAACCACAACTAGGTGAGGTGAGTACGCACGCACACACACACACACACACACACACACACACACACACACACACACACACACACACACATATATATATATATATATATATATATATATATATATATATATAAATATATGGTCACAAGCCTCACTTCCAGTCCGGCTTGTGGGGCTGGGAGTACGCAAATTATCCCAGATTGCCCTACCAGCTTTCCTATCCTCTTCCATAGCATGAAATAAGTTAATAAAACAAACTCTTCCAGACAACCTCAGTGACTCAGCAGGAATACAGGACCCTAGCTATGCCAGTGCCATCACTGAATGGGAGACTTACTTCTCCAGCACCAAAACCTATTGCAGCACTGGCCTACAAACAGTCAAATTGGGATGGCCTCATCGCTGAAAAAGTGCTTGCCAACATGCTTAGGGCTGTAACATCGGACAGGGAGACTGCCCATATCCAAACTGTGAGTGCAGCCCATATCCAAACTGTGAGTGCACCTCACTCCGGAGACTTCCTCCAAACAGTTCCCATTTCGGCAATGGGAACAATCCTCGACCCTAAGACCCTCCGTATTGCAATGGCTCTTTGCCTTGCTGCCCAGTTCACACGGAATATACGTGTATTTGTGGCGATGTGCAAGCCGACCAATACGGTCTACATGGTCTTAACTGTTCCAAAACCAAGGACTGGCATGCAAGACACGATGAAGTCAACGACATCATAAAGAGAACCCTTGCTACAGCTGGATGCCCAACCTAGAGAAAGCCCCGATCACTAGCAGCCAACAATACCCACAACCCAGCAAACTACCCCGACGGGATGACCATCTGTCCTTGGAAGAATGGCAAGCTCTTAGCATGGGACTATACCTGTGTGTCGACACTTGCTGACACCTATATCCATCACAGTGTCGGGCATCAGGGAGGAGCTGCTGATCACAGGGAGGAGTACAAGATCAGCAAGTTCAGGGACATGAGCCAACGGTATCAATTTGTCCCAGTGGGATCAGATTATTATTATTATTATTATAATCAAGAGGGAAGCGCTAAACCCGGAGGATTATACAGCGCCTGGGGGGGATGTGGAAGGCATTCAGGCTTATTTCGGGGAACTGGAGGACAGATCCAATTCCCGAAATCAAGAGCCCCTCACCAACATCAAGGAACCTTCCTTGAGGGGGCCAGTGGGATCAGAGACCTTGGGCTCATGGGGGAAAAATGCCACACGCTTCCTTAAAGAACTGGGTTCCAGATTCATCGACACCACCAGGGACCCAAGGGCAGCAGCTTTCATGTTTCAGCGCCTCAGCGTAGCCATCCAGAGGGAAAATGCTTGCTGCATACTTGGCTCGCGTCCGGCTTCGGAGGAGCTGGAATAGATTCATAATCTTTGATATATTGTACCAATGTATTCATGTTTGTGTTTCCTGACAGTGTAATCTGTCTGTTAATAAAATTTCATATAGAATATAAAATATAGGGGCTGGTAGGAGAAAATATTTAAACAGCTCCGGGGAGAACCTTGAGTTTTTCCTGAGGTACGTTTATTGTCTTCTCTGAGGATGAGGTCCCCATTAAGGTTCTAGAGGTGGCACCTCCATATATATATATATATATATATATATATATATATATATATATATATATATATATATATATATATATATATATATATATAATGTATCTTATTGTAAGTGGTTGGGGAGGCGTGAGAGCGGGAGTTTTGTTACTCAGCGTGAAGACGGACAGCCAATTAGGTTAAAAATCTGGTTCCCACGTGACTCATGTCATAAGTTCTATCAAGAAGTTCAGTCACGTTCTTCTTTCTCTATAAAGGGGGATAATAGAGTGTTGTGATTTGAAATTAAGAAGGAATGCTTGTCAGTAACAATACGAAATAGTTATAAGACAGAGAGGCACGTGGCACTCGTTTTTACATAATTTAACTGTACAGGCTGATAGTAATTTATTACAAATCTTGACCCGAGCTGTGATGTACCTCCGTCCAGGATGTGACCCATAGCTGTTGATGGACAACCTGTGTGCTGGTATTGTAGTTCTTGGTATTAATGTACCTGTTGTGCTGGTATTGTACTTCTTGGTATTAATGTACCTGTTGTGCTGGTATTGTACTTCTTGGTATTAATGTACCTGTGCACTGGTATTGTACTTCTTGGTATTAATGTACCTGTTGTGCTGGTATTGTACTTCTTGGTATTAATGTACCTGTTGTGCTGGTATTGTACTTCTTGGTATTAATGTACCTGTGCACTGGTATTGTACTTCTTGGTATTAATGTACCTGTGCGCTGGTATTGTACTTCTTGGTATTAATGTACCTGAGCACTGGTATTGTACTTCTTGGTATTAATGTACCTGAGCACTGGTATTGTACTTCTTGGTATTAATGTACCTGTGCACTGGTATTGTACTTCTTGGTATTAATGTACCTGTGCACTGGTATTGTACTTCTTGGTATTAATGTACCTGAGCACTGGTATTGTACTTCTTGGTATTGATGTACCTGTGCACTGGTATTGTACTTCTTGGTATTAATGTACCTGAGCACTGGTATTGTACTTCTTGGTATTAATGTACCTGTGCACTGGTATTGTACTTCTTGGTATTAATGTACCTGAGCATTGGTATTGTACTTCTTGGTATTAATGTACCTGTGCACTGGTATTGTACTTCTTGGTATTAATGTACCTGTGCGCTGGTATTGTACTTCTTGGTATTAATGTACCTGTGTGCTGGTATTGTACTTCTTGGTATTAATGTACCTGAGCACTGGTATTGTACTTCTTGGTATTAATGTACCTGTGCACTGGTATTGTACTTCTTGGTATTAATGTACCTGTGCACTGGTATTGTACTTCTTGGTATTAATGTACCTGTGCGCTGGTATTGTACTTCTTGGTATTAATGTACCTGAGCATTGGTATTGTACTTCTTGGTATTAATGTACCTGAGCATTGGTATTGTACTTCTTGGTATTAATGTACCTGAGCACTGGTATTGTACTTCTTGGTATTAATGTACCTGAGCATTGGTATTGTACTTCTTGGTATTAATGTACCTGAGCACTGGTATTGTACTTCTTGGTATTAATGTACCTGAGCATTGGTATTGTACTTCTTGGTATTAATGTACCTGTGCGCTGGTATTGTACTTCTTGGTATTAATGTACCTGTGCACTGGTATTGTACTTCTTGGTATTAATGTACCTGAGCATTGGTATTGTACTTCTTGGTATTAATGTACCTGAGCACTGGTATTGTACTTCTTGGTATTAATGTACCTGAGCATTGGTATTGTACTTCTTGGTATTAATGTACCTGAGCACTGGTATTGTACTTCTTGGTATTAATGTACCTGAGCATTGGTATTGTACTTCTTGGTATTAATGTACCTGAGCACTGGTATTGTACTTCTTGGTATTAATGTACCTGAGCATTGGTATTGTACTTCTTGGTATTAATGTGCCTGTGTGCTGTTAGTGTACTTCTTGGTTCATCCATCATCTCCTTGGTCTACCTTTTCCTTTCCCATCCTTTACATCAGCCACTCATCTATAGGGTACTTCTCTTATTAAAATGCCAACATTTCTTTTGTCATGAATGGTGGGGATATTTCCCCTTATATCTAAATTTACTGCGACTTGTATTTAATTCTGATCATTGCTTTTCGAAATGTTAATGAATGACTCAGAGTTGTTGAGCTTGTTTAATGATAAAAATTACAGTAAATTAGTCATGATAATAGCAAGCTGGCATTGATAATAACAAATTGATTATACTAACACCTGTTTCGCTCATTAAATGGACAAGCAGATCTTGCGCTGTACACATAAACAAATTATGAACTACAATCTACAGTTCCACCACACAAGCTCCAGTACACAATATTGTTTTAAGACAATACAGCAGCAGCGACCTGGAACCACTATTTAAGATTTATACATCAGATAGAACGACACGGAATTAATCGTCGTGTGCCACGGTCGTTATTCTAAGTGGTGCTCTTATAAAGGTGAGATAGTGCACTGTGGGAGGATATAACCCGCCTGGAGGCAAAAATAATCAACAAGCGAAGAAACCTCAGTTGGTGGTCGAGGCATACAATGAACTTTACACGCGTTTATTGCAGTCCTTTCCAGACATAAACATATATATATATATATATATATATATATATATATATATATATATATATATATATATATATATATATATATATATATATATATATATAGGGAGGTACCACCTCTAGAACTGTCCTGGGGACCCTCACCCTCAGAGAAAAGAATAAACTTGCTTCAGGGAAAACTCAAGGTTCTCCCTGAAGCTGTTTGAGAATTTTCTCCTTCCACCCCCTATATATGATAAATATTTTATTTAAATCCAAAATACAATGAGAAAATATTCACAAAAAAACAATAGAGAGTAAAACAACCTAGATAACAACTCAGAGCTACATCTCGAATACTTCGTCCAGCCCCCCGGCGGTGGGCTGCGTGCCCAGAATGCTGCAGGCAATTCCTCTCTGGATCGCAACACTGAGTCTCTGAAAGAGAAAGCTGGTCGCCCTGTGGTCCTTGGTTTCTATGACGAGCTTTTCACCCAGCTCTTTGAGGAACTTTAGAGCACACTTGCCCCATGCTCCAAGGGTCTCCGACCCTATTGGGATGAAGTTATAACAAGGGGAAGGTCTTCATATTTGCGGATCTTCTGGGTCTCCCTGTGTCTGCCAATGTGGCGGCACAGGTGTAGTCCCAGGCAATCTGCTTTCCATCCTTCCAGAGTAGCATAGTGGCTCCATCAGGACGCTTTTGACTTCCGTCAGACCTCTGCATTTGGGGTTCCCTTTGAGCTATATATATATATATATATATATATATATATATATATATAAGGAGGTACCACCTCTGGAACTGTGCTGGGGACCCTCATCCTCAGAGAAAAGAATAAACTTGCTTCGGGAAAAACTCAAGGTTCTTCCCGAAGCTGTTTAAATATTGTCTTCTCCTACCACCCCCCTATATTCTATATTCTGTGTAGACTATTTAAAGACAAAATACATTGGCAAAAATACAATAGGAAATACAACAATATAGATAACATCTCAGAGCTGTATCTCGAATCCCCTTAAGGGAGGTTCCTTGACGCTGGTGAGGCACCCCCTTTAGCTACGGAGTATGGCAAGTAGGTGTCAGTCAATGTGGCAGCACAGGTGTAGTCCTAGGCACTCTAACTCTACTTACCATCCTTCCCGGGTAGCATAATGGCTTTTGACTTCCGTTTGACCTCAGTACTCGAGGTTCCCGTTGAGCTGGGCAACGGGCTGTGGCGAGGTTTCTCTTTATAATGTCGTTGACCTCCTCATGTCTGGTATGCTTCCTTTCTGATGTGGGACACACGAGACCATGAAGTCCGAATTGATCAGCTGTTGCCCTGCCGGTGAGTATGGGGGTGGCTAGGCGAAGAGCAACAATCCGAATGACCTGTGGGTCGAGTCGAGTGCCCAGGGAGGAATTGGGAACAGCTAGAAGGAAATCTGAATGTGGTGCCTACACCGCTAGGAGAAGAGCTTTGTCCTTTCTTGAAGCGTTGATGAGTATTGTGTTGGCGATTTTTTCCATGATCGGTTTGTCCCAGTGGGACTGATTGTGTTCTTTGGGAGGAGCTGGTCTCCTGGAAGAGTCTGCAAGGATGTCCCACCTCACGGCTGCTTCAATGAACCTGGGGTCTTGAGCTCCTACCGCGTCTCTCAAGGTTCGGAGACAGAAATGCAGGTACAGCTACCTGCGTTGCTTTGCGCACCCCTATACCTCCCAGTAGCACTGGGAGAGTTGCCTGATCCCATTGCTGATCATCCAGTGACAGATTCAGTGCCTTCTTAAAGAATGATCTCAGGAGTGAGTCATATTCGTCGAGTGTTGGGTTGTCAAAAGAAGGTGCGCACTTCAGGAAGTAGGCGAGTCTCGGCAGAGTAAGACACCTTGTGAGGAGATACAGGGCATCATGGGCATCAATATCGCTTATTCTCTCCTCCATTCTCTTCAGGCCATTCAGTTTGTTCTTGAGGACCGTGTCGATGGCTTGATGACCCACCGGTGCTCCCAAGAGGGAGCTGTTGGATTGAGTAGTAATAGAGACTTCAGGCAGGATTGTTCGTACAGCTCTGATTATTTACCTGTTCGCTGTGATGATTTCACACTTGGAGGAATTGAGGATGAGTCTCAAGGCTTCTCCCTTCACCAGTTGTAGGTCCTCTAGCAGGGACTCTTCAGTACCTGCTAGAGTGCCATCATCCAGGTACCAGATGTTGAGCTCGCTGCGTAGGCTGGAAGTTAGTTCTTTTACTGCCAAGCAGAAGAGAAGTGGAGTGAGTTGCTCACCTTGCCGAACACCCTCTGATGAGGGAATTTCATATTCGCCAAACAAAAGAATTGAGGGTTTGCTGTAGCCAACTGAAATGAAGGAAGAAAGACTGGGGAACCGATCTCGAACGCCCGGCAAGACCACATATATATATATATATATATATATATATATATATATATATATATATATATATATATATATATATATATATATATATATATACGAAAAAAATGTTTTACCCATATATAAAAAAGGGGGAATAGTCAAAAGTTCTGGAAAAGGTGATAAGAAAAGACATATTGGAGCGCCTGAAAAGAAGATTCCTTACTGCAAGCCAGCACGGATTTAGCGATGGGAAATCCTGTCCTACAAATTTGCTGATGTTCTACAACAGTCACAGTGGTAAGACAAGGAAAGCAGAGCATTTAAAACCATACCTCACCAAAGAATAGTTCAGAAATTAGAGTAATAATTTAAAAAGGAAAATGCTCCAGTGTGGGTTCCACTTCTGTTCCTAATATGCATGAATGACCTACACGAATGGATTGTGTCCTATATGATACTCTTTGCTGATGGTAATAAACCTAGTGATAATAAGAACAGGAGAGGATAGTAGTATTGTTCAGGAAGACCTCGACTCACTACAGATGTGGTCAAAGAAGCAGATTCTCTAGCTTAACCGTAACAATTGCAATGTCATGAGAATTAGTAGAAGGTGAGAGTAGACCGAACATAGAATACTACATGTGCAGAGAAAAGTTGCAATTATCAGATTCACAACCTTATATGCGACATATTTTGGGCCAGTCACTGACTATGCAGCCCCAGCATTAAGTCCACACCCGGTCAAGCGAAGAAACTTGAAAAAGTCCAAAGGTTTGGAACCAGCGTAGTATCAAAACTGAGAGGAATGCACTGTCAAGAAAGGTTGCAGGAACTATACCCGACACCCTTAGGGGAGAGAAGGACAAGACAAGATATGATAATTACGTACAAAATTTTTAAAAGGAATTGATAAGGCAGATAGAGACAGGCTTTGGACTAAGAACTATTTTAAGGTGACACAAGGGGAAACTGAAAACGCACATGAGCTGTAGGAAAGCAAGGAAATGTTTCTTTGGTTTCAAGATCATTGAAAAGTGGAACGATGTGCAGGAGGCGGTGAAGGCAAACTAAGCAACGTGCACAATTTCCAGAGGCCAGAAGATAGTGATACCAATGGTGGTATTCTAAGAGGTGGACCCAAAAGCAGTCTGGATCTCCGCTAACACGACTCGGCAAGTGCACACACACATACATATACTCTCGCACACACACACACACACACACACACACACACACACACACACACACACACAGAATGGAAAAGGTACAGAAGACAGAGAACTCAGGAAAATAAAGAGATTAGCCGAAGAGCCAGAAACGAATATGCACAGATAAGAAGGGAGGCTCAGCGACAATATGAAAATGACATAGCATCGAAAGCCAAGTCTGACCCGAAGCTGTTGTATAGCCACATCAGGAGGAAAACAACAGTCAAGGACCAGGTAATCAGACTGAGGAAGGGTGATGGGGAGTTCACAAGAAACGACCGAGAGGTATGTCAGGAGCTCAACACGAGATTTAAAGAAGTATTTACAGTGGAAACCAGTAGGACTCCAGGAAATCAGAACAGGGGGGTACACCAGCAAGTGCTGGATGAGGTACATATAACCAAGGAGGAGGTGAAGAAGCTGCTATGCGAACTTGACACCTCAAAGGCGGTGGGACCAGACAACATCTCTCCGTGGGTCCTTAAAGAGGGAGCAGAGATATTGTGTGTACCGTTAACAAAGATCTTCAACACATCATTTGAAACTGGGCAACTCCCTGAGGTATGGAAGATGGCAAATGTAGTCCCAATTTTTAAAAAGGGAGACAGACATGAGGCACTAAACTCCAGACCTGTATCACTAACGTGTATAGTATGCAAAGTCATGGAGAAGATCATCAGGAGGAGAGTGGTGGAGCACCTGGAAAGAAACAAGTGTATAATTGACAACCAGCACGGTTTCAGGGAAGGAAAATCCTGTGTCACAAACCTACTGAAGTTTTATGACAAGGTGACAGAAGTAAGACAAGAGAGAGAGGGGTGGATCGACTGCATTTTTTTGGACTGCAAGAACGCCTTCGACACAGTTCCTCACAAGAGGTTACTGCAAAAGCTAGAGGATCAGGCACACATAACAGGAAAGGCACTACAATGGATCAGAGAATACCTGACAGAGAGGCAACAACGAGTCATGGTACGTGACGAGGTGTCAGAGTGGGCGCCTGTGACAAGCGGGGTTCCACAGGGGTCAGTCCTAAGACCTGTATGTGAATGACATAACGGAAGGGATAGACACAGAAGTGTCCTTGTTTGCAGATGATGTGAAGTTAATGAGAAGAATCAAATCGGATGAGGATCAGGCAGGACTACAAAGAGACCTGGACAGGCTACAAGCCTGGTCCAGCAACTGGCTCCTTGAGTTTAACCCTGCCAAATGCAAAGTCATGAAGATTGGGGAAGGGCAAAGAAGACCGCAGACACACTATAGTTTAGATGGCCAAAGACTGCAAACCTCACTTAAGGAAAAAGATCTGGGGGTGAGTATAACACCGAGCATATCTCCTGAGGCGCATATCAATCAGATAACTGCTGCAGCATACGGGCGCCTGGCAAACCTACGGATAGCGTTCCGATACCTCAGTAAGGAGTCGTTCAAGACTCTGTATGCCATTTACGTCAGGCCCATACTGGAGTATGCAGCACCAGTTTGGAATCCACACCTAGTCAAGCACGTCAAGAAATTAGAGAAAGTGCAAAGGTTTGCAACAAGACTAGTCCCAGATCTAAGGGAATTGTCCTACAAAGAAAGGTTGAGGGAAATCGGCCTGACGACACTGGAGGACAGGAGGGTCAGGGGAGACATGATAACGACATATAAAATACTGCGTGGAATAGACAAGGTGGACAAAAACGGGATGTTCCAGAGAAGGGACACAGACACAAGAGGCCACAATTGGAAGTTGAAGACTCAGATGAATCAAAGGGATGTTAGGAAGTATTTCTTCAGTCATAGAGTAGTCAGGCCGTGGAATAGCCTAGAAAGTGACGTAGTGGAGGCGGAAACCATACACAGTTTTAAGGCGAGGTATGATAAAGTTCATGGAGACAGACAGTGGACCTAGTAGCAATCAGCAAAGAGGCGGGGCCAGGAGCTACGACTCGACCCCTGCAACCACAAGTAGATGAGTATAAAAAGGTGAGTACACACACACACACACACACACACACACACACACACACACACACACACACACGACAACTCAAAATGCATTGTATGCAGACATAAAATTCATCTTCTGTGGTAAGTTATCTTGCTGACCAGTCGTTGTGTACAACTGTTGGTGCCAGTGAATGGTGCATCATTCGTCTCGCCTGACTTCTATGGCTCCCCAGCCGACTATAATACCCAAAGTAACTGGCACATAAACAAAGAAATAATCTTACGAGGAAGATCAAGCTCGCTCCCTTAATCGTATATAACTGAGATACCATCTTAGTCGCTGCATGGTTAGGCAGATGGTGAGTGTGGCCAGGGTCGGTGTATAGGTTCATTAGGCTGCTAACATCACTAGGTGGCCGGGGTATTATTTCTCAGTCAGATGACGCGGTACCTACGTACTTCACTCTCACATGAAGGACCATAGCTACCTCAGAGTGGATGCGATGGATCAACAGACGTTGGAGGGACTTCATTCTCCCATGAAGGACTGGAGCCACCTCAGAGTGGATGCAGTGGATCAACAGACACTGGAGGGAGTGATCGCAGTTTAAGTTATATTTAGAGTAGTCTAATGTTTCGAGAAAATCGCAGTGAACGATTGTGAGTAACTGGAGAAGTGGGTGTAGCCTTCATGGTTCAGTGGCCAGGAGTGATCACTTGTTAGTTAAGACTGCCTTGCCCACAGTTCGAGCCCCGCCCGCCCTCGGTTCACTATCATATTTATATAAAACTCCCACTAATGTGTGACCTGCTGCTCTCTTCCCTCATCCCTCACACCTTCCATACTAGACCTATGATTTCTTAACTGACATCCAGTGATGTCTTGATGATGGTCCAGAATGGAGAACTAAACCTTATTCTTTCTCGAAAAACTTGGTTTTTGTAAATCAGTTTGTTACATCAAGTGTAATCGTCCCTTCTGCAGATGTTTTGTAGCTTTCGTTCCCAGTGTGGAACTAACATGTAGCGTAGCGTAGCACCACACTGCTCGTCTACCCACTTTTGATTAATACAAAAACAAAAATCCCTCAGCACTTTCATCTCTTCCTTTCTATCATCTCGAATCACATCTGCCGTAAATTGCTGACTAACCTTCACGGGTTAAGCGCTTTATATGATGATGATAATAATAATTATTATTGTTAGTTATTGCTATTTTATTATTGTTAATATTATTATTATTATTATTATTATTATTATTATTATTATTATTAGTAGTAGTAGTAGTAGTAGTAGTAGTAGTAGTGGTGGTAGTAGTAGTCGTAGTAGTCGTAGTAGTATTTAAGCATATGAGAAAATATACTGAATTTTTTTTATAATGCGATATAAAGTATGTGAGTCGTGAAGTGCGGTGTGAGCATAACGTGAGATTACTGCACTTAATAACATTATGAAGGATTGGTCACACCTACCCACCGTACCACAGTACCGTGGCAGATGTAACAAACGTTTTGAGATCTGTTACGGTAGGAACTTCCCAGCACAGGCTGGAACTTAAGAATGTTGTGATGAACTCTAGAAGAACAACAACCAGAACTTTTTTCAGGGTTTACACACACACACACACACACACACACACACACACACACACACACACACACACACACACACACACACACACACACACACACACACACACACACACGGCAAATGTAGTTCCCATTTTTAAAAAAAAGAGACAGAAAAGAGGCACTAAACTATAGACCTGTGTCACTGACGTGTATAGTATGCAAAGTTATGGAGAAGATTATCAGGAGGAGAGTGGTGGAGCACCTGGAACGGAACAAGAGTATAAACGCCAACCAGCATGGATTCATGGAAGGAAAATCCTGTGTCACAAACCTTCTGGAGTTTTATGATAAAGTAACAGAAGTAAGACACGAGAGAGAGGGGTGGGTTGATTGCATCTTCTTGGACTGCAAGAAGGCCTTTGACACAGTTCCTCACAAGAGATTAGTGGAGAAGGTAGAGGATCAGGCTCATATAACAGGAAGGGCACTGCAATGGATCGGAGAATACCTGACAGGGAGGCAACAACGAGTCATGGTACGTAATGATGTATCACAATGGGCACCTGTGACGAGCGGGGTCCCACAGAGGTCGGTCCTAGGACCAGTGCTATTTTTGGTATATGTGAACGACATGATGGAAGGGTTAGACTCAGAAGTGTCCCTGTTCGCAGATGATGTTAAGTTAATAAGGAGAATTAAATCAGATGAGGACCGGGCAGGACTTCAAAGAGACCTGGACAGACTGGACACCTGGTCTAGGAACTGGCTTCTCGAATTTAATCCCGCCAAATGCAAAGTCATGAAGATAGGGGAAGGGCAAAGAAGACCGCAGACAGAGTATAGGCTAGGTGGCAAAAGACTGCAAACCTCGCTCAAGGAGAAAGATCTTGGAGTGAGTATAACACCGAGCATGTCTCCGGAAGCACACATCAACCAGGTAACTGCTGCAGCATATGGGCGCCTGGCAAACCTGAGAACAGCGTTCCGATACCTTAATAAGGAATCGTTCAAGACACTGTACACCGTGTACGTCAGGCCCATACTGGAGTATGCAGCACCTGTTTGGAGCCCGCACTTGATAAAGCACGTCAAGAAACTAGAGAAAGTGCAAAGGTTTGCAACAAGGTTAGTTCCAGAGCTAAGGGGAATGTCTTATGAAGAAAGGTTAAGGGAAATCTGCCTGACGACACTAGAGGACAGGAGGGTCAGGGGAGACATGATAACGACATATAAAATACTGCGCGGAATAGACAAGGTGGACAAAGACAGGATGTTCCAGGGAGGGGACACAGAAACAAGAGGTCACAATTGGAAGTTGAAGACACAGATAAGTCAGAGAGATGTTAGGAAGTATTTCTTCAGTCATAGAGTTATCAGGCAGTGGAATAGCCTAGAAAGTGATGTAGTGGAGGCAGGAACCATACATAGTTTTAAGACGAGGTATGATAAAGCTCATGGAGCAGGGAGAGAGAGGACCCAGTAGCAACCGGTGAAGAGGCGGGGCCAGGAGCTAGGACTCGACCCCTGCAACCACAAATAGGTGAGTACACACACACACACACACACACACACACACACACACACACACACACACACACACACACACACACACACACACACACACACACAGAAAAAATCTAGTCTAGCCTAAGGCACGTAACATTAAACCTTCAAAATATATATTTATCATAGATAAGGAAATTGAAAAGCATGCAAGACATGTGTGACATTGGGATGTCCTGGACAACCAGTAGATCAAACGTTATTTTTTAAATGTATAATATCTTGTGTGGGGGTCATTAAAATCATTATGTTAGTTCCTGTGATATGCAGGGATAACAATTAACAATGTTTCATTCTAGTTAGAGGTTTTTCAAACTTGAAACACTTTACACAGAGCGAAACGTTGTCCCAAAAAAGAGCCTGCTATGGGGTCCATTTTTGTATTCATT
>NC_091342.1:13521585-13636585 GCF_038502225.1 Cherax quadricarinatus
TTGAGATCCATTGTCTCAATTATATGCTGTCTCGCCTTCCTAATTTCTCTCTTATCCTTTCTCTCCCTTCTCTCCCTTTTCTCTTTCCTTGTAATCTCCCATAAACTGAAATTGTCACCCTAGATAACACCAGCCTATTTATGGTTGAAAGGTCGATTTACAGCTCCTGGCCCCACCTGTGGAAATTTTTTTACATAATTTACCAAATGTAGAACATATAAACGAATAATATAATAATTGTGTAGTAAAATATGATGCTCATTTGACCCTTTCGAGAAATTTCGAGTGAGGAGGGTGTAGAAGAGCTGCAGAGTGATACCGGGGAGGGACACCATTTGTAATTTATGAACACTGGTTGTTTTGGGAAATTCTGCTAATCGAGGTCTTCCGAGGTCAAATTGGGGTGTTTCGGCCTGGATTTGTAGTAATAACTCGTGTTAATATCCCCTGATGAGGAATTGGGACAGGAAATTTGCGGGACCTCAAGAATTACATGTGGATGTTGGAAGATAAGGGATGTGAATATCACTCACAGGGAAGTGCACCATTAATTCTTGCATTTCGATCTCTAGCTGGCCAGTGTTGGGTCTAGGTGTTAAGCAGGTGTTGTGGTGTAATCCATCTACAGTAATTAAATGGTAAGTGTTAATACCAGTTATATTTTGTGTACTCAGCAAGCCTAATCCTATACAGTTCAGCTTTTTTCTGAGAGTGGTGAGGAAGTGGGCTTCGAGGGAGTTACAGTTTGGTAATGTGCTGTGACTAAGTCCCACTTATCTCACCCAAATTACTTGCACATAATAATTCAGGTAATGCCGTGAAAACCTCATGCAGGTAATTTGTTCACATAATAATAATAATAATAATAATAATAATAATAATAATAATAATAATAATTTAGACCTCTTCGTTGGTCGCGGTATGTGTGTGTGTTATTTTTTCTCCTGAAGATTATTAGGCTATTAAACATTAATATTATAATAAAGATTGTAGTAATTATTACAAGAGTAATTAAAAGACAACAACACTACTGCAGCAGTAGTTAGTGTCGATGGTGTCACAACTAGTTACCTAAGTACTGGTCTCTCTGACACTTGACAGATATTTAGACCTGTTTTGATAGGTTATCAACGAGGGTTCCCGTTGCCAATTAATCAACTGCATCGTTAGCAGCTGATATGAGAGCCTCTCATTGGCTGAGTCCCACTCAGTGCTGGGAGACTTCCATGTCGTCTTGTCTCAGTCTCAACGCTGGCTATAATTACTGGAAGTCAAGCGTGAAGACTTGATGCTGAGTCTTGTGTCATAACTTGTGGAACTTGACGCTGATTACCCAAGTGAAAACTGTGATGTTGATTGGACGAACAAGTAAAAAAACCTTGAAACAGATGATTGGACGAAAACGTTGAAAATCTGCAGGTGATTAGACGGGGAGTGAAATTTTTTCTGCTGAATGAAAAGGCAAAAACTTGACGTTGATTGGACGATGAAGTCCAAACCTTAATGTTGATTGGACGATGAAGTCCAAACCTTAATGTTGATTGGACGATGAAATCCAAACCTTGATATTGATTCGACGATGACGTGAAATGTTAGATGCTGATTAAAAAAAACGAAAATCTTGCTATTAACACTAGGATCATAGCTTTACTCTCTTGCTACATACACACACACACACACACACACACACACACACACACACAAACACAGGTCATGTACATCAGTACTCAGCACTGAACATTATGACTATAAAGAATATAATAAAGAAAGTGACTGAGTGTTGGAACAAACACAAGTCATGATGTGTTTTATTACAGTATTTTCATTACAATATTTTTATTTTACAGTATATTATTTTATTGCAGGATTTTTATTTGCATTATTTTTATTTTACAATATTTTTATTGTAGTATTTTTATCTTATTACAATATTTTTCGTAAACAATTCTCAAAGTCAATTTCTGAACGTTACTACTAAACTTAAAATAGTGTTTTTTATTGAAATTAAAGTACACATCCAGGAAGGGGTGTGAGAGGGGTGTGGGAGGGGTGTGGGAGGGGTGTGAGAGGGGTGTGGGAGGGGTGTGGGAGGGGTGTGAGAGGGGTGTGGGAGGGGTGTGAGAGGGGTGTGGGGGTGTGGGAGGGGTGGGGGCGGGTGTTGGTGGTGATGAGGTGTCAGTGTGGCTTGGGGTGGGTCATGTCTAACTCAATAACCAGTGACAGGATGGCATGCTGACTGCCATAGTCTGATGGGTCACCGCCTCATGGTGGTGCAATCCAGCTGAAGCTCAGAATAATTTAAAAGAGTTGAAGAAAGTTACTTTTAAGCCTGATATGGAAGGAAGAAGAAACCTGGTGTTGAAGGAAGAAGAAACCTGGTGTTGAAGGAAGAAGAAACCTGGTGTTGAAGGAAGAAGAAACCTGGTGTTGAAGGAAGAAGAAACCTGGTGTTGAAGGAAGAAGAAACCTGGTGTTGAAGGAAGAAGAAACCTGGTGTTGAAGGAAGAAGAAACCTGGTGTTGAAGGAAGAAGAAACCTGGTGTTGAAGATGAAACCTGGTGTTGAAGGAAGAAGAAACCTGGTGTTGAAGGAAGAAGAAACCTGGTGTTGAAGGAAGAAGAAACCTGGTGTTGAAGGAAGAAGAAACCTGGTGTTGAAGGAAGAAGAAACCTGGTGTTGAAGGAAGAAGAAACCTGGTGTTGAAGATGAAACCTGGTGTTGAAGGAAGAAGAAACCTGGTGTTGAAGGAAGAAGAAACCTGGTGTTGAAGGAAGAAGAAACCTGGTGTTGAAGGAAGAAGAAACCTGGTGTTGAAGGAAGAAGAAACCTGGTGTTGAAGGAAGAAGAAACCTGGTGTTGAAGATGAAACCTGGTGTTGAAGGAAGAAGAAACCTGGTGTTGAAGGAAGAAGAAACCTGGTGTTGAAGGAAGAAGAAACCTGGTGTTGAAGAAAGAAGAAACCTGCTGTCGAAGGAAGAAGAAACCTGGTGTTGAAGATGAAACCTGGTGTTGAAGGAAGAAACCTGGTGTTGAAGATGAAACCTGGTGTTGAAGGAAGAAGAAACCTGGTGTTGAAGGAAGAAGAAACCTGGTGTTGAAGATGAAACCTGGTGTTGAAGGAAGAAGAAACCTGGTGTTGAAGATGAAACCTGGTGTTGAAGGAAGAAGAAACCTGGTGTTGAAGATGAAACCTGGTGTTGAAGGAAGAAGAAACCTGGTGTTGAAGGAAGAAGAAACCTGGTGTTGAAGGAAGAAGAAACCTGGTGTTGAAGATGAAACCTGGTGTTGAAGGAAGAAGAAACCTGGTGTGGAAGGAAGAAGAAACCTGGTGTTGAAGGAAGAAGAAACCTGGGGTGGAAGGAAGAAGAAACCTGGTGTTGAAGGAAGAAGAAACCTGGTGTTGAAGGAAGAAGAAACCTGGTGTTGAAGATGAAACCTGGTGTTGAAGGAAGAAGAAACCTGGGGTGGAAGGAAGAAGAAACCTGGTGTTGAAGGAAGAAGAAACCTGGTGTTGAAGGAAGAAGAAACCTGGTGTTGAAGGAAGAAGAAACCTGGTGTTGAAGGAAGAAGAAACCTGGTGTTGAAGGAAGAAGAAACCTGGTGTTGAAGGAAGAAGAAACCTGGTGTTGAAGGAAGAAGAAACCTGGTGTTGAAGGAAGAAGAAACCTGGTGTTGAAGGAAGAAGAAACCTAGTGTTGAAGGAAGAAGAAACCTGGTGTTGAAGGAAGAAGAAACCTGGTGTTGAAGGAAGAAGAAACCTGGTGTTGAAGGAAGAAGAAACCTGGTGTTGAAGGAAGAAGAAACCTGGTGTCAAAGGAAGAAGAAACCTGGTGTTGAAGAAAGAAGAAACCTGGTGTCGAAGGAAGAAGAAACCTGGTGTTGAAGGAAGAAGAAACCTGGTGTTGAAGGAAGAAGAAACCTGGTGTTGAAGGAAGATGAAACCTGGTGTTGAAGGAAGAAGAAACCTGGTGTTGAAGGAAGAAGAAATCTGGTGTTGAAGGAAGAAGAAACCTGGTGTTGAAGGAAGAAGAAACCTGGTGTTGAAGGAAGAAGAAATCTGGTGTTGAAGGAAGAAGAAACCTGGTGTTGAAGGAAGAAGAAACCTGGTGTTGAAGGAAGAAGAAACCTGGTGTTGAAGGAAGAAGAAACCTGGTGTTGAAGGAAGAAGAAATCTGGTGTTGAAGGAAGAAGAAACGTGGTGTTGAAGGAAGAAGAAACCTGGTGTTGAAGGAAGAAGAAACCTGGTGTTGAAGGAAGATGAAACCTGGTGTTGAAGGAAGAAGAAACCTGGTGTTGAAGGAAGAAGAAACCTGGTGTTGAAGGAAGATGAAACCCGGTGTTGAAGGATGAAGAAACCTGGTGTTGAAGGAAGAAGAAACCCGGTGTTGAAGGATGAAGAAACCTGGTGTTGAAGGAAGATGAAACCTGGTGTTGAAGGAAAAAGAAACCTGGTGTTGAAGGAAGAAGAAACCTGGTGTTGAAGGAAGATGAAACCTGGTGTTGAAGGAAGATGAAACCTGGTGTTGAAAGAAGATGAAACCTGGTGTTGAAGGAAGATGAAACCTGGTGTTGAAGGAAGAAGAAACCTGGTGTTGAAGGAAGATGAAACCTGGTGTTGAAAGAAGATGAAACCTGGTGTTGAAGGAAGAAGAAACCTGGTGTTGAAGGAAGATGAAACCTGGTGTTGAAAGAAGATGAAACCTGGTGTTGAAGGAAGAAGAAACCTGGTGTTGAAGGAAGATGAAACCTGGTGTTGAAGGAAGAAGAAACCTGGTGTTGAAAGAAGATGAAACCTGGTGTTGAAGGAAGAAGAAACCTGGTGTTGAAGGAAGATGAAACCTGGTGTTGAAAGAAGAAGAAACCTGGTGTTGAAGGAAGAAGAAACCTGGTGTTGAAGGAAGATGAAACCTGGTGTTGAAGGAAGAAGAAACCTGGTGTTGAAAGAAGAAGAAACCTGGTGTTGAAGGAAGATGAAACCTGGTGTTGAAGGAAGAAGAAACCTGGTGTTGAAGGAAGATGAAACCTGGTGTTGAAGGAAGATGAAACCTGGTGTTGAAAGAAGAAACCTGGTGTTGAAGGAAGAAGAAACCTGGTGTTGAAGGAAGAAGAAACCTGGTGTTGAAGGAAGAAGAAACCTGGTGTTGAAAGAAGAAGAAACCTGGTGTTGAAGGAAGAAGAAACCTGGTGTTGAAGGAAGATGAAACCTGGTGTTGAAGGAAGAAGAAACCTGGTGTTGAAGGAAGAAGAAACCTGGTGTTGAAGGAAGAAGAAACCTGGTGTTGAAGGAAGAAGAAACCTGGTGTTGAAGGAAGAAGAAACCTGGTGTTGAAAGAAGAAGAAACCTGGTGTTGAAGGAAGAAGAAACCTGGTGTTGAAGGAAGATGAAACCTGGTGTTGAAGGAAGAAGAAACCTGGTGTTGAAGGAAGAAGAAACCTGGTGTTGAAGGAAGATGAAACCTGGTGTTGAAAGAAGAAGAAACCTGGTGTTGAAGGAAGATGAAACCTGGTGTTGAAGGAAGAAGAAACCTGGTGTTGAAAGAAGAAGAAACCTGGTGTTGAAGGAAGATGAAACCTGGTGTTGAAGGAAGAAGAAACCTGGTGTTGAAGGAAGAAGAAACCTGGTGTTGAAGGAAGATGAAACCTGGTGTTGAAGGAAGAAGAAACCTGGTGTTGAAGGAAGATGAAACCTGGTGTTGAAGGAAGATGAAACCTGGTGTTGAAGGAAGAAGAAACCTGATGTTGAAGAAGAAACCTGGTGTTGAAGGAAGAAGAAACCTGGTGTTGAAGGAAGAAGAAACCTGATGTTGAAGAAGAAACCTGGTGTTGAAGGAAGAAGAAACCTGGTGTTGAAGGAAGGGACAGAGGAACCTACACATTACAATCTCATTGTCGCATTTCAATAATAAAATGATAATCCAGCTTTACCGCGATCTTTTGGATATTTTTCTCACTAAATGTTGTTCTAACGGCAGTCATTTAATTGCAAACATTCGCTAACGTTAACTGGGTGAATTAAAACATGTGGAATACATGGGATCCACATTTATCCTCCCACATATTCATAACTTTGCATTTGCTGGCGTTAAATCCAGTAATAAGTTTTTATGCCCATCACTGTAGTTTGTCTTCTTAATATTCTAGTTTTTCATATTTTAACTTGATTTTTATCCAGCTTTACATCACTAGCGAAGAACGATATATTGAGCCTTATCGCCGACATTAACTTATGAGGATCATTACTGGTCTTATAACTATACTTGTGGGACCCCGTCCTGTCACGGCTTCCCATCCTGATATAGCCTTCTTGGCCATCACTCTGCTGGCGTGCGTCCGTGCGGACATGTATACTTACAGTATTGATTGTTAAGCTTATGTGCTCTGTTTCGTATATTAGCAAGACATTAGTTCATGTGAGTGATATTAGCGTCTCTCAAAAAAATATATAAAGTATTTGGCCATCCCCAGGAAGCCATCCACAGCAGTCTAATAATACCCAGGTACCCGTTTTCTGCTAAGCGAACTACGTTGGGTGTAAGAAAAGTTGTCCATAATGTACCACTTTTCCAGGATCATCATTGTGTGTGTGTGTGTGTGTTAGAGAAAGGAGGGTAAGGGAGAGAAAGAGAAGAGAAATGGTTCTAGATGTTGTGGAAGTCGTGATCACATTTTTCAAAGTTATCACGATGCGAGGAGTCCAACATGTGTTTTTGAAACAGAGAGTGACTATAGTCACCTTGTGAGAGTCACGACGCAGCTCACTGTACCCATGAACCACTAACATCTTGGTCACTGTAATTGCTTTCTCAGTCCACACCGCCCACGACGCCAACTGTTTGTCAGCCTGGTGTTTCCTTAAAGTCCATCTTTAAACACTTGAGTCTGAGTCTTGGAGACTAGAGCAGGTCTTTGGGCTTCTGAGCTTATGTATATTGGAAGGGACATACAAATTTTCTAAAAGTGTGCCCGTGGTGTCCTTCCCCATTATTATTATTAAAACTTGTTTTCTTTGGTTGCCACCAACACGGGGTTAAACAATACCCTGTTTAATACAAGATAAACAAAAGAAGCTGGTGGTAGGAGACTTACCCATACACTTTGCCCAGGAATCGAGCCTAATATCCTTTGGTTTTATACTTACCAATATGTTCTCACCAGTCTGTACGAAAATGTGGAGGAATTGTCATTTTCTGAGACTGTGTGTCTCAATGCTCTGCACTTGGAGAGTTGGGAATGGTCGTAGCGGCTTCAAATATTTGACATGTAGTTATTTTTCTGGGTAGTGATTTGCATCTTTTGCTCTGTCCTAGAGAGGGCGAAGTTGGTGTTTGTCAGGTATTTAAGAAATATATCATACATCACGGTGAAGTAGTTGAAGAATGATCAAGCAAATTTATTCTTAGGGAGTAAAAAAATTACAAATTTAAAAAAATCATCACTGAAGAAGTTATTAACAATACTAAATGTATCTTTAAAACCCGACACGGCAGATGTATAGAAAAAGAAAAATACATAGGAGAAAAAATGTATAATTTTAATAAGAAGAACAAATGTGAGAGTAACGATTAAGGAGTTAAGCTTAAGTATGTGGATGCACCTTCAGCTCACTGGGTTATTATGGCAGCTTTGATGCATAACCAGATAAGGAGTGAAGTGTTTCTAGACCGCACATGTGCGAGAACCACAAACTGCCGTTATGGCTTCCTGGTGGCACTTCCTATGGAACTTTGATCTTGGGAGACGAGAGTGATTTGTATTGGAGCATCATACATCATTGTTCACTTTGGTACCTCCAGATACTGGGTCACCTTACTGTGGGGTCTGGACTGTTTGGCCCCCCTGTTTTCCACGGTCACCTTACCCTTGAGGAGGAGTTCGTGGCTCCTGATGCTGGGTCACCTTAGAGTATCGAAGAGACTTCAGCGGCGTGAGTACTTCACAAAAATCCAACAACCCATTTTTTCGGCTAATTCAAAAGAGAGATTTCCCTTTTATCAAAATTTTGCTGTTTATATCCTATAATTGGAATGAATTATCGATATAGTTTCGACTGTGACCAATAAACTCAAAATAGTCTTTGGTGCGGTAATATTTGTAATGAAAATAAATCAGTAAAGAAATCAGCAAAGAGGTATTGATCATAGTACATAAAATTAGTTGAAAGTGGGTAATGGTATTAACTAATTAAATATTATGTTAGCATTGTTTATGTTAGAAACACTGAATAATGATTTAGTTCTAATAGTTTGCAAATCATACAACTCAACTTCGCTTCCCTGTAAACACAGGAGAGAGAGGAGGGGGAGGAGGGGCAGGTAAGGCAGCTCCCAGATGGTAATTTCAACAAGTGTAGTCTGAATGGTACACGTCGAGCTGGTGTTGATCCACTACAGGATCTCACCTTCCTCCCGTGATGGGAGGTATTAGCCTCCCCCTCCCATGATGGGAGGTGCTAGCCTCCCCCTCCCATGATGGGAGGTGCTAGCCTCCCCCTTCCATGATGGGAGGTGCTGGGAAAGTTGTCTCCTCACGTTTTCCGACCGTGACACGCAGTGTGAGGGATGTTTTAACCAGTGAAATATTACCTGTAATTTCTTTCTCGTTGCTTTTATTTTTGTGCTCACCTTCCCTTCCCAGAAAGGTTCACCTTCCCAGAATGGTTCACCTTCCCAGAAAGGTTCACCTTCCCAGAAAGGTTCACCTTCCCAGAATGGTTCACCTTCCCAGAAAGGTTCACCTTCCCAGAAAGATTCACCTTCCCAGAAAGGTTCACCTTTCCAGAAAGGTTCGCCTTCCTGGAGAGGTTCATCCTCCCTGAAAGTAGGAAGAATCTTCAGAAGATGTCTGTATGACAGACACAGAGTACATACAACACTATGTCCTCGGGTTTCACTTTTCTCTTAAAACTTTATGCTTTTAATATTTATGATATAAATATTATGATAAAAATTTTAAATAGTTACAAAAACTTGTTTACCACATGACTAAATGTACTCAAAAAAGTTTTAAATGTAAAATAAATTTCAATGTTTTGAAAACTTGAGATAGTTAATGATCATCTAACAAATTGATCTTCCGATCAATTTATCATTGTTTCTTGGATTGAAGTGAGTTGACTTGATCAGTTACTATGTACAGTGAGAGGCTGTCACAATAGCAGCTTGTCCAGCCTCTGATCTTCCCTACATAATGTATCTTGTTGATTTCAAAGAGATGCCTAACTTCAGCTGCCTTTTCAGCTTTGCGTACGTGTGTATACATGTGATCCTCTGTTGTTATGGGAGCAGAGAAATGTTCGTAGCTTCCTGTCCTCATTATTATTATTATTATTATTATTATTATTGCTATTGTTATTATATTTTGAGCATTATTATATTTTAATTATTATTTAAGCACTCCTCATAATGCGACCCACGACGGTGGGCTAACACTCTTGCTTACACATACTTCTAGGTGAACAAAGACAGCAAGGGTAAGGCAACAAATTTATACACAGGATGATACTTCATCTTGCGCGGCAGGTTCCTTCATACTCCTGGCCTGCGTCCTCTGCACACCTGTCCCCTCATCTCCACTCCTGCACCAACATCTCCACTCCTGCACCAACATCTCCACTCCTGCGCCAACATCTCGACTCCTGCACCAACATCTCCACTCCTGCTCCATCGTCCTGTGCCTCGCAGTCAACAGATTGGAACCTTTTTAGAAGCCTTTTAACAGAGTCTGCGGTTGATGCGGTCACAGCGCCGCGCTGTGATTGGGCTTAGTACGTAGGTGTATTGTGGTATATGTGTGGTGATGGTGGTGTGGTGATGGTGGTGTATGGTGACGGCGTGGTGATAGTGTGTAGTGACGGTGTGTGTGGTGATGGTATTGTGAGGTGGTGTTTGGATTTGACGTGATAGAAAGTTGGTGTGTGATGTTGGGGTGTGGTATGTGGCAATGTTGCTACATAATGTGTAGGGTGACGGTGATGGCGGTGGGATGGTTAATGGTGGTGGCGGTGCTGGGTATCGATCTTAATGGTGGTACCAATATTGGTGGTTAGTTACTGTAATGGTGGTAGCTATGGTGGTGGATGGTGACCACTGCTGGTTCCGGGGGTTCGTTGTTGTTAATGTCTTTTATTTTCTGGTTTGGCTGTGTGCGTCCTCTACAACAACCAAGAAATCGAAAACAAAATAACAAAACAAACAAATCAGTAACCGTAGGAGGGATACCATGAGTTTCCTTTTCATTCTGAAATCCCCAGATTAGTATTTTGTGGGTCATTGAAATTTCCTCGAACTGAGAAGCCTTCTTTAGAATACTGAATTTAAATTATTTTTCTAAAAAAGAAACACTTCCATGCATCCTGTGTGTGTGTGTGTGTGTGTGTGTGTGTAATTATTTATTAGTAGCTGCAAGAGCACAGCTGCGCTCATCTTCAACAATTTTTTTATCATTTAATTATTCTTTTAATTTTCACTGGTTGTAGCTCTTATTACTACTTCTTTTAAGTCATTCCATTGGTCAACCACTTTGCCGAGAAATTTTTATTATTCCTTCTGCTCCACTTCCTAAATTTCCCTGTTATAATATCAAGAAATCTTTATATAGGTTTTCACGTCCTTATACAAGTATGTGGTTATCCTCTCATTTCCTATCAGCCAATGTGGGTAATTTTATTTTTTTCAGTTTTGGTAACCGTATTATAGATCTGAATATTTTCTGAATTTATTTCTTTTTAAGGTGTGAGCAGTACACAACAGCTGCACAAGTTGTAACAGCAACATAGCCGGGCGCATGTACACATCTTCCTCGTCAGAGCTCAGGGTTCAAATCTAAAGCGTTTACACATACACAAATTGTAGCAGCAATTGTAAATAACATTTTTCTAGCATTTCTACATCCATATATTTAAAAGCTATTTTTTAACTTGTCAGTGTATTGTACAAATTTCTCACTCTCACAATTTTGTTTATATTATCGTCCAGTGATTTTTTTTAATAACTCCTTCGTCCCTTTCGATGATACTGTCAATATTTCATTACACAGTTCATATTCTTTTAGCCCGATTTCGTTGTCTTCCATTCCCACCACATGTTTTGTATGATGTCAATGTAAGTTACCTAACTAATAATTCACTACGCTATAAAAATTCGACACTACTCCTTCCTCCCTTACATCGCCAAGAGATTATAAAGGATTACTTATGAAGGACTTTTTTTTTTTTTTACCTCTTCACTTCCAGTCTTCAGTTTGTCACCTCTGTAATCGACTGAAGAGGCGAGGGGTTAATGCAATAAAGATCTCCACGTGTTACTATGATTCTTATTCATCAAGAACATTTTTCCAGAGTCTGGCAGTGATGGTCTACTGCCACGTAAATATTATAAAAACACACAAATGTACGAAGCAGCTATTCAGTGACAGTTAAATTAATCTTTACTTTAAGGCATAATCAAACGAACTCCCAAAAATTGTAGTTATAATGAATAAAGAAAAATCCTATGGTTTTACCACAAGTGTTGGATTTACATTATAAAAACTGATCAAGGGGTGAATCTCTCAAGGATAATAAACACTTCCCTTAACAAGGGAAATTTATTTGCACAATGTAGACATAAGATAGTTCACACATAATGATATAAACAAATCTGTTTTGAGTATACCCGTAACTTAGGCAGCAGGTACACCTTTTCTCTGGTAGCAACTTATAGGTGGATCATAGTTTATTCTACAACTTATTGCACAATCTTTCTACGAAGTTCTTACAGAAGACGTTTTAAACTCAAGGGCGATAATATTCTTGATGTTAAACAGGTAGACCGGTTTATCTTAGTAAGGTCCTCTTTTGGACATCGACAGGAGTAAATTACTTGTAGCATCAATCAGTAACAGCCAGCAAAAAAGAGTTATGTCTTTTTTTTTTATCGGCACCTCACTCCACCACCAGCGGACACAAACTGCCGTTAAAGCTGGTGCCTCAAAATGCTTCTAACGCTAACTTCTTGTCACTCGCTAATTGAGTAGTCTGAAACTCTTAGAGTCTTCACCACGGCGGATGGTGTTAGTTACCATTTTTGCCCTAGGCACATGTCGATTAGACACTAGGCCTGTTGTATATACGTGCATGCATGTGTGTGTGTATGTGTGTATGTGTGTGTTTGTGTATGTGTGCATGTGTGTTTGGACGGGGGGTGGGAGATGGAAACTTCTGCTCGTGGATACCTTCTCAACTAGTTTTCCAGACATTGACTTTGCTATCTACACCATTTATTACCTATACGGATAATTAAACATTCAGGAAGCACTACCTTTGGCACAAAGTAACACGAATTTGGTAATCTACACAGTGATCACATAACTGTATGTTGGTCGGTGAGCGACTCGAGAAAATATCATAAATGTTTGTCTCCCATAACCAGTAAAACTCATCAGTTTAAAAACTAAGAATTTCTCTGATTAGACTTAAGTTTGAAAGCTTCTAAATATCCATTTTTTGTCAAGTTTGCAATTTTCGGCTTTTATTTCAGGCCAATCGTAATTTTGCATAAATTCTAGCATAATATAATATAGGTTAATCTTAGTACTGTTATAATTGTCCGGGGATATTTCCAACACCGTCAGTACACCCCGGATTGAAACACCTCGTTAGTCAGCCAATCCTGCTCCATCCTTTCTAAATGTCCAAACCATCTGAACAACCTTTCTTCCTCTCTCAGAATAATACCTTTCATACCACGACACGTAATTTCTATGCATCTTATTTTCTGTGTAATAGTCACACCACACTTGAACGTAACATTACTACCTACAGCCTCCTCGTCGCAGCAATTTTTAAATCTCATACCTGACACCAGTGTAGATGTGTTGGCAGTCTGGTACTCTGAACGACTAGCAGTGAATGAGCAGAAGAATGGACGAGGACTCGAACCATGGCCACGACAGGTAGCAGGTCCAGCACTGGTCCACTGAGCTACTAGGCTTAAAAATCGGAGCGTTTTTCAGAAAACATTTGTGATATATTTACGTCAGAGGTCACCAGCTGGGAAACCTTTCTACTGTAAGCCTCATAGCTCAGTTGTACAGTGCTGGACCTGCTACCAGTCCTCACCAAGGTTTGAATCTCCGTCTATTTTTATTCATTTGTTATATATATATATGAAATGTGTGTGGATAATATATGTAAAATTTATTTATTTATTTCAGTATTATGCTATTCACAATATTCGTTGGAGAATAAATAAAAGTCTTAATCATTTATTATCATTATAAATCGTTTACATGTCAGGTGTTCTCTAGATAACATCCTTCCAGCTAACTTACTCTGAACTCATTCCTTCAAAATGAACTGATCACATAAATTAATTCCTATCTTTGTATTGGTTACCAGCCGTCAAAGGCACTTGTCGATGGACACTTGGCCTTTCCCTCCCGTTTTTGAGCGTGTTTGTTTGTGTGTGTGTGTGTGTGTGTGTGTGTGTGTGTGTGTGTGTGTTTATTGTGGGAGTAGGGGGGTAGACAGTGCAAATCTCATTATCATATCCCATTTAACTTCTTGCCGAGGCAGTCATGTACTTCTGAATTAATGTTGCTTAACTTAGCAACTCAGGAACGTACTTACAATATAATATTGATATAATTTCGCCAGCACGGAGCTTAAAACATATTTTAGTGAGTTTCTTTTGAAGGGGAGTTGTTATTGTGGCTCGTAATTTACTAATTTTCGTGATATACATCATCCACTAAAATTTTATAGGTACAGTTTCTTGACGCTAGACATTCATAACTTAGCATTAAAATGCAATAGAAATTTTACAATATAAAAACAAATTTATATCACCTGTGTCATCACAGTTAAATATCTGCAGTACTGTTATTTCGACGGCAATTTTTTTACTTTGTTAATGCTATTATTATTATTATTATTATTATTATTATTATATTTTCACGGAATGTGTAGTGTGGTGGGAGCTTTGTTGTTATTACGGTACATGTAGTGTAATAGGCAGTAACAGTAGGATGATTCACTCTGCTAGCATTAAAATGTGAACAGGAGGAACTAATCCATTATAAACACCTAGTTGTTTGGCAGTGATGTGGCATAGTGTTATGACTGACTGGTCTCTTGTGGAGTGACTAGTCTCTTGTGGAGTGACTCGTGTCTTGTGGCGTGACTCGTCTCTTATGAAGCAACTCGTCTCTGGTGAAGTGACTGATTGGACACTGATAACAACTCTAATAGCCTGTTTACTGAGCTGTTTTGTTCATGTCGGCCATCGTAGCTCTGCTGTTCCTCAGGAGAAGAATTTTTCGGTTTTAGAGACGCAAGCTCAGCCCCATTGCCAAATGTAGTTGATGGAGGTGTGTGATGCCAGCCAAGATTCGAAATTTTCTGTGGAGAATGGATACACAACATAGCTTCTGGAAACGACACTTATATAATGGAGTGTTTTATGGCCAGAAGACTCGTGTTGAAACATTTACAACTCTATCATATCTTTCCAAGAGCTAACTATTGTCGGAATAATTTATTGCTTGGTAGATATTGATGAATTGAAGACGCTTTCACCGGTCCGACCCCCTGCTGGTGTAAGTGTGTAAAGGTGTAGCGAGGAACTCAAGCGAAACTGAACCTTGGCTTAAGTTAGAGATGAAGATGTGCACCTTAAGACTGATCAGGTGCTCTACATCTTAGTGAGACTGGTCTTTATGTATTAATCATTCTGTTAAGTGTTTAAGGAAAGTAGCTTAGATATAATTATTGACTTCACTGCCTAGAGGTGTACCTATTGTATAGTCTGGCAGATACTTTGATAGCAGTGGAAGTCGGTCTGTTTTTGATAGTGTTAGAAATGGAAGCTTCTTGTTGGATATCGATGTGTGCAGTTTCAACTTGTAAAGTCACTCTTAACAAAGCTGAATACATTAAGTCCAGTTAATTACAGTCCTATCTTCAGGTAAGTTCCTGATGTAAAAACGATACACTGCTTCAGTTACCATGCGAGATATCAAAGCCAAGCTGGCAGCTTCAGGGCGGGTGCTTCTGACGGCTACTTCGGCAGCAGCGATGGGTCTGATAACCCACTCCATTTTCAAGGCGCATAATGATGCACCGAACAAGAGTTTAATTACCTAGTATGTCATTCCAGCAAGACAGTTGTTGACGAACATTATCTCGGATAGGAATATCGCTGCAGCTGTGCCAAGCACTGGAGTAACCATCTCTGTTACATGTTCTGGTCGTATTCCAGTGTAACTTCCTATAGGACCTGACTGGAACGACACAGTCGCTTTACCAATATCTGACTCTTGCAGAATCAATGGTCTTGGAATATATCATTTGGTAGAATTGTTGTTGATGACAGTGGCCGTCTTGAGCGGCCACTGTTATCAGTCCATTACCCTTCGTCAGTCCCTCAACCTGGATAAGTGTTCAGCTCCATGGATTTGTTTACAGCAAAGAATAACAAGCAAACGTTGAAATATGCACGATAGCCACTCGTGGTGCAAGACGGGGGGTTGCAGTTATCGGCTGGTGTCGTTGATCCCGTTGCTGCCTAAGCCAGCAATAGCAGCTGGCTTAATCGTGCTGGATTTAGTGTTTTATGATTATGATCCCTTGTTACCTGGTTTAAAGCCACAAATTGCATTAATGCTACTAAGGCTAGCGCTGGGGTAGAGAAGTCAGGGGCGGTGAGGTGGTGTAAGGGGTGGGGAGGTGAGGTTAGGGGATTCGTGAGGTTAGGTTAGGTTAGAAGATTGGTGAGGTAAGGGGTGGGAGAAGGAGTTTAGGGGTGAGTGAGTGAAGTAAGAAGTGGGGAGAGATGACGTTGGTAAAATACTGGAGAGAAAGTGGAGGGGAGGTGGCAATTAATATTCTGCTGTCAACCATCATAAACTAAATCTAAAAACGTAGTGCTGTCCTCTGCCGCAGCGGGGAGTCAGGCCCACCCAGGTGACTTGCTGAGAGGAGACCGGTGACTTGCAAGGTGAGGAGAGGTCCTCTGGCCGGGTGCTAAGGTTACTGACCAACAAGTGAACACAAGGTTAGTGACCAGGTGAACACAAGGTTAGTGACCAGGTGAACACAAGGTTAGTGGCCAGGTGAACACAAGGTTAGTGGCCAGGTGAACACAAGGTTAGTGGCCAGGTGAACACAGGGTTAGTGACCAGGTGAACACAGGTTTAGTGACCAGGTGAACACAGAATTAGTGACCAGGAGAACACAGGGTTAGTGACCAGGTGAACACAAGGTTAGTGACCAGGTGAACACAGGATTAGTGACCAGGTGAACACAGGGTTAGTGACCAGGTGAACACAAGGTTAGTGACCAGACGAACACAAGGTTAGTGGCCAGGTGAACACAAGATTAGTGACCAGGTGAACACAGGGCTAGCGACCAGGTGAACACAAGGTTAGCGACCAGGTGAACACAGGGCTAGTGACCAGGTGAACACAGGGCTAGTGACCAGGTGAACACAAGGGTAGTGTCCAGGTGAACACAAGGGAAGTGACCAGGTGAACACAAGGGAAGTGGCCAGGTGAACACAAGGGAAATGGCCAGGTGAACACAAGGTTAGTGACCAGGTGAACACAGGGCTAGTGACCAGGTGAACACAAGGTTAGTGGCCAGGTGAACACAGGGTTAGTCGCCAGGTAAACACAAGGTTAGTGACCAGGTGAACACAGGGTTAGTGACCAGGTGAACACAGGGCTAGTGACCAGGTGAACACAAGGGAAGTGGCCAGGTGAACACAAGGTTAGTGACCAGGTAAACACAGGGTTAGTGACCAGGTGAACACAAGGGAAGTGACCAGGTGAACACAAGGGAAGTGGCCAGGTGAACACAAGGTTAGTGACCAGGTGAACACAGGGTTAGTGACCAGGTGAACACAAGGGAAGTGACCAGGTGAACACAAGGGAAGTGGCCAGGTGAACACAAGGTTAGTGACCAGGTGAACACAGGGTTAGTGACCAGGTTAACACAAGGGAAGTGACCAGGTGAACACAAGGGAAGTGGCCAGGTGAACACTAGGTTAGTGACCAGGAGAACACAAGGTTAGTGACCAGGTGAACACAACACTAGAACACCTTGTTAGAAGAGAACAACACAAGAACACCTTGTTAGAAGAGAACAACACAAGAACACCTTGTTAGAAGAGAACAACACAACACCTTGTTAGAAGAGAACAACACAAGAACACCTTGTTAGAAGAGAACAACACAAGAACACCTTGTTAGAAGAGAACAACACAAGAACACCTCGTTAGAAGAAACAACACAAGAACATCTTGTTAGAAGAGAACAACACAAGAACACCTTGTTAGAAGAGAACAACACAAGAACACCTTGTTAGAAGAGAACAACACAATAACACCTTGTTAGAAGAGAACAACACAAGAACACCTTGTTAGAAGAGAACAACACTAAAACATCTTGTTAGAAGAGAACAACACAAGAACACCTTGTTAGAAGAGAACAACACAATAACACCTTGTTAGAAGAGAACAACACAATAACACCTTGTTAGAAGAGAACAACACACTAACACCTTGTTAGAAGAGAACAACACAATAACACCTTGTTAGAAGAGAACAACACTAAAACATCTTGTTAGAAGAGAACAACACAAGAACACCTTGTTAGAAGAGAACAACACAACATCTTGTTAGAAGAAACAACACAAGAACACCTTGTTAGAAGAGAACAACACAATAACACCTTGTTAGAAGAGAACAACACTAAAACATCTTGTTAGAAGAGAACAACACAAGAACACCTTGTTAGAAGAGAACAACACAACATCTTGTTAGAAGAGAACAACACAAGAACACCTTGTTAGAAGAGAACAACACAACATCTTGTTAGAAGAAACAACACAAGAACACCTTGTTAGAAGAGAACAACACAACATCTTGTTAGAAGAGAACAACACAAGAACACCTTGTTAGAAGAGAACAACACAAGAACACCTTGTTAGAAGAGAACAACACAAGAACACCTTGTTAGAAGAAACAACACAAGAACACCTTGTTAGAAGAGAACAACACAAGAACACCTTGTTAGAAGAGAACAACACAAGAACACCTTGTTAGAAGAAACAACACAAGAACACCTTGTTAGAAGAAACAACACAAGAACACCTTGTTAGAAGAAACAACACTAGAACACCTTGTTAGAAGAAACAACACAACAACACCTTGTTAGAAGAAACAACACAACAACAACTTGTTAGAAGAAACAACACTAGAACACCTTGTTAGAAGAAACAACACAACAACATCTTGTTAGAAGAAACAACACTAGAACACCTTGTTAGAAGAAACAACACAACAACATCTTGTTAGAAGAAACAACACAACAACACCTTGTTAGAAGAAACAACACAACAACATCTTGTTAGAAGAAACAACACTAGAACACCTTGTTAGAAGAAACAACACAACAACATCTTGTTAGAAGAAACAACACAACAACATCTTGTTAGAAGAAACAACACAACAACACCTTGTTAGAAGAAACAACACAACAACATCTTGTTAGAAGAAACAACACAACAACATCTTGTTAGAAGAAACAACACTAGAACACCTTGTTAGAAGAAACAACACAACAACATCTTGTTAGAAGAAACAACACTAGAACACCTTGTTAGAAGAAACAACACAACAACATCTTGTTAGAAGAAACAACACTAGAACACCTTGTTAGAAGAAACAACACAACAACATCTTGTTAGAAGAAACAACACTAGAACACCTTGTTAGAAGAAACAACACAACAACACCTTGTTAGAAGAAACAACACAACAACATCTTGTTAGAAGAGAACAACACTAGAACACCTTGTTAGAAGAAACAACACTAGAACACCTTGTTAGAAGAAACAACACAACAACACCTTGTTAGAAGAGAACAACACTAGAACACCTTGTTAGAAGAAACAACACTAGAACACCTTGTTAGAAGAAACAACACAACAACACCTTGTTAGAAGAGAACAACACTAGAACACCTTGTTAGAAGAAACAACACTAGAACACCTTGTTAGAAGAAACAACACAAGAACACCTTGTTAGAAGAAACAACACAACAACACCTTGTTAGAAGAGAACAACACAAGAACACCTTGTTAGAAGAAACAACACTAGAACACCTTGTTAGAAGAAACAACACAAGAACACCTTGTTAGAAGAGAACAACACAAGAACATCTTGTTAGAAGAAACAACACAAGAACACCTTGTTAGAAGAGAACAACACAAGAACATCTTGTTAGAAGAGAACAACACATGAACATCTTGTTAGAAGAAACAACACAAGAACACCTTGTTAGAAGAGAACAACACAAGAACATCTTGTTAGAAGAAACAACACAACAACAACTTGTTAGAAGAGAACAACACAAGAACACCTTGTTAGAAGAGAACAACACAAGAACACCTTGTTAGAAGAGAACAACACAAGAACACCTTGTTAGAAGAGAACAACACAAGAACACCTTGTTAGAAGAGAACAACACAAGAACACCTTGTTAGAAGAAACAACACAAGAACATCTTGTTAGAAGAGAACAACACAAGAACACCTTGTTAGAAGAGAACAACACAAGAACACCTTGTTAAAAGAATAACAGAAATATCTTTTCAGGTAAACTCTTCATTGTAAGTCTTGCAATACTCATAAAAATTAAATGCTAATCTTTAAGGTGTGTAGCCCCTGCAAGATGCAACACTGGCAGCAGCAAGATGCAACACCACTGGCAGCAAGATATAACAACACTGGCAGCAAGATGCAACACCACTGGCAGCAAGATATAACAACACTGGCAGCAAGATGCAACACCACTGGCAGCAAGATGAAACATCACTGGCAGCAAGATGTAACATCACTGGCAGCAAGATGTAACATCACTGGCAGCAAGATGCAACAACACTGGCAGCAAGATGTAACATCACTGGCAGCAAGATGTAACATCACTGGCAGCAAGATGCAACAACACTGGCAGCAAGATGCAACAACACTGGCAGCAAGATGTAACATCACTGGCAGCAAGATGCAACAACACTGGCAGCAAGATGCAACAACACTGGCAGCAAGATGCAACATCACTGGCAGCAAGATGTAACATCACTGGCAGCAAGATGTAACATCACTGGCAGCAAGATGTAACATCACTGGCAGCAAGATGCAACAACACTGGCAGCAAGATGCAACAACACTGGCAGCAAGATGTAACATCACTGGCAGCAAGATGCAACAACACTGGCAGCAAGATGAAACATCACTGGCAGCAAGATGTAACATCACTGGCAGCAAGATGTAACATCACTGGCAGCAAGATGCAACAACACTGGCAGCAAGATGCAACAACACTGGCAGCAAGATGTAACATCACTGGCAGCAAGATGTAACATCACTGGCAGCAAGATGCAACAACACTGGCAGCAAGATGCAACAACACTGGCAGCAAGATGTAACATCACTGGCAGCAAGATGCAACAACACTGGCAGCAAGATGCAACAACACTGGCAGCAAGATGTAACATCACTGGCAGCAAGATGTAACATCACTGGCAGCAAGATGCAACAACACTGGCAGCAAGATGCAACAACACTGGCAGCAAGATGTAACATCACTGGCAGCAAGATGCAACAACACTGGCAGCAAGATGCAACAACACTGGCAGCAAGATGCAACAACACTGGCAGCAAGATGCAACATCACTGGCAGCAAGATGTAACATCACTGGCAGCAAGATGTAACATCACTGGCAGCAAGATGTAACATCACTGGCAGCAAGATGCAACAACACTGGCAGCAAGATGCAACAACACTGGCAGCAAGATGTAACATCACTGGCAGCAAGATGCAACAACACTGGCAGCAAGATGAAACATCACTGGCAGCAAGATGTAACATCACTGGCAGCAAGATGTAACATCACTGGCAGCAAGATGCAACAACACTGGCAGCAAGATGCAACAACACTGGCAGCAAGATGTAACATCACTGGCAGCAAGATGTAACATCACTGGCAGCAAGATGCAACAACACTGGCAGCAAGATGCAACAACACTGGCAGCAAGATGTAACATCACTGGCAGCAAGATGTAACATCACTGGCAGCAAGATGTAACATCACTGGCAGCAAGATGTAACATCACTGGCAGCAAGATGCAACACCACTGGCAGCAAGATGAAACATCACTGGCAGCAAGATGTAACATCACTGGCAGCAAGATGTAACATCACTGGCAGCAAGATGTAACATCACTGGCAGCAAGATGTAACACCACTGGCAGCAAGATGTAACATCACTGGCAGCAAGATGTAACATCACTGGCAGCAAGATGTAACATCACTGGCAGCAAGATGCAACAACACTGGCATCTAGATGCAACAACACTGGCAGCAAGATGTAACATCACTGGCAGCAAGATGCAACATCACTGGCAGCAAGATGTAACATCACTGGCAGCAAGATGCAACAACACTGGCATCTAGATGCAACAACACTGGCAGCAAGATGTAACATCACTGGCAGCAAGATGCAACATCACTGGCAGCAAGATGTAACATCACTGGCAGCAAGATGTAACATCACTGGCAGCAAGATACAACAACACTGGCATCTAGATGCAACATCACTGGCAGCAAGATACAACACCACTGGCAGCAAGATGCAACATCACTGGCAGCAAGATACAACACCACTGGCAGCAAGATATAACAACACTGGCAGTAAGATGCAACACCACTGGCAGCAAGATGAAACATCACTGGCAGCAAGATGTGACATCACTGGCAGCAAGATGCAACAACACTGGCATCTAGATGCAACAACACTGGCAGCAAGATGTAACATCACTGGCAGCAAGATGCAACATCACTGGCAGCAAGATGTAACATCACTGGCAGCAAGATGTAACATCACTGGCAGCAAGATACAACAACACTGGCATCTAGATGCAACATCACTGGCAGCAAGATACAACACCACTGGCAGCAAGATGCAACATCACTGGCAGCAAGATACAACACCACTGGCAGCAAGATATAACAACACTGGCAGTAAGATGCAACACCACTGGCAGCAAGATGAAACATCACTGGCAGCAAGATGTAACATCACTGGCAGCAAGATGCAACAACACTGGCATCTAGATGCAACATCACTGGCAGCAAGATACAACACCACTGGCAGCAAGATGCAACATCACTGGCAGCAAGATACAACACCACTGGCAGCAAGATATAACAACACTGGCAGTAAGATGCAACACCACTGGCAGCAAGATGAAACATCACTGGCAGCAAGATGTAACATCACTGGCAGCAAGATGCAACAACACTGGCATCTAGATGCAACAACACTGGCAGCAAGATGTAACATCACTGGCAGCAAGATGCAACATCACTGGCAGCAAGATGTAACATCACTGGCAGCAAGATGTAACATCACTGGCAGCAAGATACAACAACACTGGCATCTAGATGCAACATCACTGGCAGCAAGATACAACACCACTGGCAGCAAGATGCAACATCACTGGCAGCAAGATACAACACCACTGGCAGCAAGATATAACAACACTGGCAGTAAGATGCAACACCACTGGCAGCAAGATGAAACATCACTGGCAGCAAGATGTAACATCACTGGCAGCAAGATGCAACAACACTGGCATCTAGATGCAACATCACTGGCAGCAAGATACAACACCACTGGCAGCAAGATGCAACATCACTGGCAGCAAGATACAACACCACTGGCAGCAAGATGCAACATCACTGGCAGCAAGATGCAACATCACTGGTATCTGGATGCATCACTGGCAGCAAGATGCAACAACACTGGAAGTAAGATGCAACACCACTGGCAGCAAGATGCAACACCACTGGCAGCAAAATGCAACGTCACTGGCAGTAAGATGCAACACCACTGGCAGCAAAATGCAACGTCACTGGCAGTAAGATGCAACACCACTGGCAGCAAGATGCAACACCACTGGCAGCAAAATGCAACGTCACTGGCAGTAAGATGCAACACCACTGGCAGCAAGATACAACAACACTGGAAGCAAGATGAAACATCACTGGCAACAAGATGCAACACCACTGGCAGCAAGATGTAACACCACTGGCACCAAAATGCAACATCACTGGCAGCAAGATGCAACATCACTGGCAACAAGATATAACACCACTGGCAGCAAGATGCAACACCACTGGCAGCAAGATGCAACACTGGCAGCAAGATGCAACACTGGCAGCAAGATGCAACACCACTGGCAGCAAGATGCAACACCACTGGCAGCAAGATGTAACACCACTGGCAGCAAGATGCAACATCACTGGCAGCAAGATGTAACACCACTGGCAGCAAGATGTAACACCACTGGCAGCAAGATGTAACAACACTGGCAGCAAGATGTAACACCACTGGCAGCAAGATGTAACATCACTGGCAGCAAGATGTAACACCACTGGCAGCAAGATGTAACATCACTGGCAGCAAGATGCAACATCACTGGCAGCAAGATGTAACACCACTGGCAGCAAGATGTAACATCACTGGCAGCAAGATGCAACATCACTGGCAGCAAGATGTAACACCACTGGCAGCAAGATGTAACATCACTGGCAGCAAGATGCAACATCACTGGCAGCAAGATGCAACAACACTGGCAGCAAGATGTAACATCACTGGCAGCAAGATGCAACACCACTGGCAGCAAGATGTAACATCACTGGCAGCAAGATGCAACATCACTGGCAGCAAGATGTAACACCACTGGCAGCAAGATGTAACATCACTGGCAGCAAGATGCAACATCACTGGCAGCAAGATGTAACACCACTGGCAGCAAGATGTAACATCACTGGCAGCAAGATGTAACATCACTGGCAGCAAGATGCAACATCACTGGCAGCAAGATGCAACAACACTGGCAGCAAGATGTAACACCACTGGCAGCAAGATGTAACACCACTGGCAGCAAGATGTAACACCACTGGCAGCAAGATGCAACATCACTGGCAGCAAGATGTAACACCACTGGCAGCAAGATGTAACACCACTGGCAGCAAGATGTAACATCACTGGCAGCAAGATGCAACATCACTGGCAGCAAGATGCAACAACACTGGCAGCAAGATGTAACATCACTGGCAGCAAGATGTAACATCACTGGCAGCAAGATGCAACAACACTGGCAGCAAGATGCAACAACACTGGCAGCAAGATGTAACACCACTGGCAGCAAGATGCAACAACACTGGCAGCGAGATGCAACAACACTGGCAGCAAGATGCAACAACACTGGCAGCAAGATGTAACATCACTGGCAGCAAGATGTAACACCACTGGCAGCAAGATGCAACAACACTGGCAGCAAGATGCAACAACACTGGCAGCAAGATGCAACAACACTGGCAGCAAGATGTAACATCACTGGCAGCAATATGCAACAACACTGGCAGCAAGATGTAACATCACTGGCAGCAAGATGCAACATCACTGGCAGCAAGATGCAACAACACTGGCAGCAAGATGCAACAACACTGGCAGCAAGATGCAACATCACTGGCAGCAAGATGTAACAACACTGATAGCAAGATGTAACATCACTGGCAGCAAGATGCAACATCACTGGCAGCAAAATGCAACGTCACTGGCAGCAAGATGCAACACCACTGGCAGCAAGATGCAACAACCCTGGCAGCAAGATGCAACATCACTGGCAGCAAGATGCAACACCACTGGCAGCAAGATGCAACAACACTGGCAGCAAGATGCAACACCACTGGCAGCAAGATGCAACACCACTGGCAGCAAAATGGAACAACACTGGAAGCAAGATGCAACAACACTGGCAGCAAGATGCAACACCACTGGCAGCAAAATGCAACGTCACTGGCAGCAAGATGCAACACCACTGGCAGCAAGATGCAACAACACTGGCAGCAAGATGCAACACCACTGGCAGCAAGATGCAACACCACTGGCAGCAAGATGCAACAACACTGGAAGCAAGATGCAACACCACTGGCAGCAAAATGCAACATCACTGGCAGCAAGATGCAACAACACTGGAAGCAAGATGCAACACCACTGGCAGCAAGATACAACAACACTGGAAGATGCAACACCACTGGCAGCAAGATGCAACAACACTGGAAGATGCAACACCACTTGCAGCAAGATGCAACAATGGCAGCAAGATGCAACACCACTGGCAGCAAGATGCAACAACACTGGAAGTAAGATGCAACACCACTGGCAGCAAGATGCAACACCACTGGCAGCAAGATGCAACAACACTGGAAGCAAGATGCAACACCACTGGCAGCAAGATGCAACAACACTGGAAGTAAGATGCAACACCACTGGCAGCAAGATGCAACAACACTGGAAGTAAGATGCAACACCACTTGCAGCAAGATGCAACAATGGCAGCAAGATGCAACAATGGCAGCAAGATGCAACACCACTGGAAGTAAGATGAAACACCACTCGCAGCAAGATGCAACACCACTGGAAGTAAGATGAAACACCACTCGCAGCAAGATGCAACAACACTGGAAGCAAGATGCAAGACCACTGGCAGCAAGATGCAACAATGGCAGCGAGATGCAACACCACTGGAAGTAAGATGAAACACCACTCGCAGCAAGATGCAACAACACTGGAAGCAAGATGCAAGACCACTGGCAGCAAGATGCAACGACACTGGCAGCAAGATGCAACGACACTGGCAGCAAGATGCAACGACACTGGCAGCAAGATGCAACGACACTGGCAGCAAGATGCAACGACACTGGCAGCAAGATGCAACAACACTGGCAGCAAGATGCAACATCACTGGCAGCAAGATGCAACAACACTGACAGCAAGATGCAACAACACTGGCAGCAAGATGCAACAACACTGGCAGCAAGATGCAACAACACTGGCAGCAAGATGCAACATCACTGACAGCAAGATGCAACAACACTGGCAGCAAGATGCAACAACACTGGCAGCAAGATTTAACAACACTGGCAGCAAGATGCCAGAACACTGTCAGCAAGATGCAACACCACTGACAGCAAGATGCAACACCACTGGCAGCAAGATGCAACAACACTGGCAGCAAGATGTAACACCACTGGCAGCAAAATGCAACATCTCTGGCAGCAAGAGAAACATAAAGTGTATTGATAGAGGCTTAGTTGTCCACAACAGTTACACATTTAGACCCAGTCTAACAGTACTATCCTACAAGGATAATGTTGGTGGCAGTCTAACAGTACTATCCTACAAGGATAATGTTTGTGACAGTCTAACAGTACTATCCTACAAGGATAATGTTGGTGGCAGTCTAACAGTACTATCCTACAAGGATAATGTTGGTGGCAGTCTAACAGTACTATCCTACAAGGATAATGTTGGTGGCAGTCTAACAGTACTATCCTACAAGGATAATGTTTTTGGCAGTCTAACAGTACTATCCTACAAGGATAATGTTTGTGGCAGTCTAACAGTACTATCCTACAAGGATAATGTTGGTGGCAGTCTAACAGTACTATCCTACAAGGATAATGTTTGTGGCAGTCTAACAGTACTATCCTACAAGGATAATGTTTGTGGCAGTCTAACAGTACTATCCTACAAGGATAATGTTTGTGGCAGTCTAACAGTACTATCCTACAAGGATAATGTTGGTGGCAGTCTAACAGTACTATCCTACAAGGATAATGTTGGTGGCAGTGCTCCCTAAGCCGGAGTACCAGTATGAGTACTATCCTGTGGGAGGGATGACTCTTGTAGTTTTCACCTGCAGTGAGGACTGCGAGAGTACTACTACAGGAAGGACTGAGAGAGTACTACCCCTGCAGGGAGGACTAAGAGAGTACTTCCCCGACATAGAGGACTGAGAGAGTACTTCCCCTGCAGGGAGGACTGAGATAGTACTTCCCTTGCAGGGAGGACTAAGAGAGTGCTTCCCCTGCAGGGAGGACTGAGAGAGTACTTCCCCTGCAGGGAGGACTAAGAGAGTACTTCCCCTGCAGGGAGGACTGAGAGAGTTTTACCCCAGCAGGGAGGACTGAGAGAGTACTTCCCCTGCAGGGAGGACTAAGAGAGTACTTCCCCTGCAGGGAGGACTGAGAGAGTATTACCCCAGCAGGGAGGAGTGAGAGAGTACTTCCCCTGCAGGGAGAACTGAGAGAATACTTCCCCTACAGGGAGGATTAAGAGAGTACTTCCCCTGCAGGGAGGACTGAGTGAATACTACCCCAGCAGGGAGGACTCAGAGAGTACTTCCCCTGCAGGAAGGACTCAGAGAGTACTTCCCTGCAGGGAAAATGATTCTGGCAGTACTCTGCAGCAAGAATGTCAGTATTCACTCTGAGAAAGACTGTGGTATTAATCTCCTTCAGAAAGCACGGCTCTGGCAGTATTCCTGTGCAGGAAGAATGACTGTCAGTACCTTCCTGAAGGAAGAATGACTGCCAATCCTTCCCTGTAGGAAGAATGACTGTCGGTACTTCCCTGGAGGAAGACTTTCAGCACTTTCCAGAAGGAAGAATGACTGTCAGTACTTTCCTGGAGGAAGACTTTCAGTACTTTCCAGAAGGAAGAATGTCAGTACTTCCCTGGAGGAAGACTTTCAGCACTTTCCAGAAGGAAGAATGACTGTCAGTACTTCCTTGGAGGAAGACTTTCAGTACTTTCCAGAAGGAAGAATGACTGTCAGTACTTCCCTGGAGGAAGACTTTCAGCACTTTCTAGAAGGAAGAATGACTACGCAACTGCTACCTAATGATGACAATCGCGTCAGTTACTCCAGCCAATGTTAAGTTATTACATATAATACTACTCAAGAGACCTTTCATGTAAAATAAATAAAAAGCTTGAGGTAGAAGAGAAAACGGAAGGTGGGAGTAAGAGAAAAAGGAGAAAAAAGGAAAATGAAGATATAGAAAATAACCAGAAAAGAATAAAAGATGTTACGAAAGGTTGAAACGAATATTTATGTCTTATTTTTGTGTAAAAGTCTCCCATTGGTTGCGATTTCTGACTCCGACTCTGCGATTGGCTGCGACTCCTGACACCGATGCTCCCATTGGCAGTTACTGAGGACACCGACACTCCCATTGGCAGTTACTGAGGACACCGACACTCCCATTGGCAGTTACTGAGGACACCGACACTCCCATTGGTCGCGACTCCAGACACAGAGTGAATGTCGCAAATGCAGATCCAGTTGTCATTAACTAGCTTACCCCACGGGGCAAAAATGACCCAAGATTTGCTGTACCTTCCTTGGCATGTAACACTGGTTGCTTGCTCAACGTAATAAGGATTCCTCTCATACCGATACTCTAACTTGCCACCCATCATACTTCACCCACTAACTTGCCACCCATCTTACTTCACCCACTAACTTGCCACCCATCTTACTGCACCCACTAACTTGTCACCCATCATACTTCATCTACTAACTTGCCACCCAACATACTTCACCCACTAACTTGCCACCCATCATACTTCACCCACTAACTTGCCACCCATCTTACTTCACCCACTAACTTGCCACCCATCATACTTCACCCACTAACTTGCCACCCATCTTACTTCACCCACTAACTTGTCACCCATCATACTTCATCTACTAACTTGCCACCCAACATACTTCACCCACTAACTTGCCACCCATAATACTTCACCCACTAACTTGCCACCCATCATACTTCACCCACTAACTTGCCACCCATTATACTTCACCCACTAACTTGCCACCCATCATACTTCACCCACTAACTTGCCACCCATCATACTTCATCTACTAACTTGCCACCCAACATACTTCACCCACTAACTTGCCACCCATCATACTTCACCCACTAACTTGCCACCCATCTTACTTCACCCACTAACTTGTCACCCATCATACTTCATCTACTAACTTGCCACCCAACATACTTCACCCACTAACTTGCCACCCATCATACTTCACCCACTAACTTGCCACCCATCATACTTCACCCACTAACTTGCCACCCATCATACTTCACCCACTAACTTGCCACCCATCATACTTCATCTACTAACTTGCCACCCAACATACTTCACCCACTAACTTGCCACCCATCATACTTCACCCACTAACTTGCCACCCATCTTACTTCACCCACTAACTTGCCACCCATCATACTTCGCCCACTAACTTGCCACCCATCTTACTTCACCCACTAACTTGCCACCCATCATACTTCACCCACTAACTTGCCACCCATCTTACTTCACCCACTAACTTGCCACCCATCATACTTCATCTAACTTGGCACCCAACATACTTCACCCATTAACTTGCCACCCAACATACTTCACCCACTAACTTGCCACCCAACATACTTCACCCACTAACTTGACACCCAACATACTTCACCCACTAACTTGACACCCAACATACTTCACCCATTAACTTACCACCAAACATACTTCACGCACTAACTTGCCACCCATCATACTTCACCCATTAACTTGCCACCCAACATACTTCACCCACTAACTTGCCACCCAACATACTTCACCCACTAACTTGCCACCCAACATACTTCACCCACTAACTTGCCACCCAACATACTTCACCCATTAACTTACCACCAAACATACTTCACCCACTAACTTGCCACCCATCTTACTTCACCCACTAACTTGGCACCCATCATACTTCACCCACTAACTTGCCACCCAACAAACTTCACCCACTAACTTGCCACCCAACATACTTCACCCACTAACTTGCCACCCATCATACTTCACCCACTAACTTGCCACCCATCTTACTTCACCCAGTAACTTGCCACCCATCATACTTCACCCACTAACTTGCCACCCATCTTACTTCACCCACTAACTTGTCACCCATCATACTTCATCTACTAACTTGCCACCCAACATACTTCACCCATTAACTTGCCACCCAACATACTTCACCCACTAACTTGCCACCCAACATACTTCACCCATTAACTTGCCACCCAACATACTTCACCCACTAACTTGCTACCCAACATACTTCACCCATTAACTTACCACCAAACATACTTCACCCACTAACTTGCCACCCATCTTACTTCACCAACTAACTTGCCACCCATCATACTTCACCCACTAACTTGCCACCCATCTTACTTCACCCACTAACTTGCCACCCATCATACTTCACCCATTTACTTGCCACCCATCTTACTTCACCCACTAACTTGCCACCCATCTTACTTCACCCACTAACTTGCCACCCATCATACTTCATCTGCTAACTTGCCACCCAACATACTTCACCCACTAACTTGCCACCCATCATACTTCACCCACTAACTTGCCACCCAACATACTTCACCCACTAACTTGCCACCCAACATACTTCACCCACTAACTTGCCACCCAACATACTTCACCCACTCACTACCTACTTGGCTTAGTCTAGGTTCCACAGCTGGTTTAATGGAGGATGTTTGAGCGCCATCTTACCCGAAGCCATCAAGGAAGGTTGCTTGATGCTGGTGAGGAGCTCTTGATCTAAGGAATTAAATCTGTGCTCCAATTCCCTGAATTAAGCCTGAATATATTCCATCCCCTTCCCCACAGGTGTTGCATAATCCCGCCGGGTTTAACGCTCCCCCTTAATAATCTTACCCGAAACGTATGAGCAGCGGCACAAGTTCAGAAATAAGAACAAAAGAATGGAGGAGCACTGCAGGATTCATACTGACCCAAACTAGGCAGGTCCTTCTGTAAATCAATCATTCCCACCCACCTACATGTCCAACATTTTCCCAGAGCTTCCCAAGAACTAACTTCAGTACCTCAGGGAGTTTTGGGAAAAGTCTCTGGGTATTTCAGCTGATGTTGATCAGGAAGAAAACAGTCTGTGTTAGATTATAAACATAAAATATGAGAGTTTTCTGAAGGCATAAAAATAACATTTGTGTACGTGGCTGAGCAACGTGACCTTCTACACAAGAGTCGGTAAATAAACAGAAGGGTGGACGAGGGACTTCAACCGTGGTCCCTAAATTGGCAGTCCGACGCTCTACTGTCTAGGTTAACCCAGGTCTCTAACAGGAAGAATTCGGAGGTAATACTGTATTACATTCCGTCAGCGGAACCAGTTGTAGCCCAACTGAACTCTTGAGCTCGTCCTCTCTTCTATTTATTCATCGACAAGTTGATAAATTTGACACGTGTGCAACACTTGGGTATCTGTCCACAATATAGATACCCATGTGTTGCACATGTGTCTAATTTATGAAGTGTCAGTAAAGCAACTTTGACACTAAAACATAAACGTTTGTTTTGTGGTGTTGATGCTGCGGCTTCTTCGGAAGGTTGCCAGTTTCCAGTTCACACATCGAAACGTAAAGTTTTTTTTATTATTATATACAGTACATATAACAAACAAAAAATGTATAATGGGTTTAAGGAGATACAGGCGTTATGTGCACACAGGTGCTATGGGCTGTTACGCTTTTGACTGCTTAACGTAAATAAAAGTCTTGGCTCCTAAATAGTAAACGACCTGCCTAGTCTAAGGGCATTATATTATTTAAAATAAAAAAAGAAACCACTCTAGAGCCAGCTTGTACCTTCACATTAAATATGGAACGTTAATTAATCAATATTAAACATATTATAAGGAAGGACACAAGACTCACCTATATACACACAAACATATATATATATATATATATATATATATATATATATATATATATATATATATATATATATATATATATATTAAAGTAACATATATAACCTGCAATCTACTCTACTACATACCAGCATCATCACATTCAAGTACACATTTATCCAGTACTCACATTAGCTCACTAACACACTGCTACTAGTGAATAAAACAAAATATATAAACATTTATAAACAGTAACCTGACATTATATATGGAACGTTTTTTATACACAATATTCATCAATACACTGCGTAATATGGGCACACAGGTGTTATGGGCACACAGGTGTTATGGGCCTACATGTGTTATATGAGCACGTGTGTTATGGGCACCCACATAATATATCCTGGTATTATCAGTAAACTTATTCCTCTATAATTTTTACAGACTCTTTTGTCCCCTTTCCCTTTATATAAAGGGACTATACATGCTCTCCGCCAATCCCTAGGTACCTTCCCCTCTTTCATACATTTATTAAACAAAAGTACCAACCACTCCAACACTATATCCCCCCCTGCTTTTAACATTTCTGTCATGATTCCATCAGTTCCAGCTGCTTTACCCCCTTTCATTTTACGTAATGCCTCACGTACCTCTCCCACACTTACATTCTGCTCTTCTTCACTCCTAAAAGATGGTATACCTCCCTGGCCAGTGCATGAAATTACTGCCTCTCTTTCTTCCTCAACATTTAAAAGTTCCTCAAAATATTCTCGCCATCTACCTAATACCTCCCTCTCCCCATCTACTAACTCCCCCACTCTGTTTTTAACTGACAAATCCATACTTTCCCTAGGCTTTCTTAACTTGTTTAACTCACTCCAAATTTTTTTCTTATTTTCATTAAAATTTCTTAACAGTGCCTCTCCCACTCTATCATCTGCTCTCCTTTTGCACTCTCTCACCACTCTACCTTTCTTTTACTCTCCATATACTCTGCTCTTCTTATAACACTTCTGCTTTGTAAAAACCTCTCATAAGCTACCTTTTTCTCTTTTATCACACCCCTTACTTCATCATTCCACCAATCACTCCTCTTTCCTCCTGCCCCCACCCTCCTATAACCACAAACTTCTGCCCCACATTCTAATACTGCATTTTTAAAACTATTCCAACCCTCTTCAACCCCCCCACTACTCATCTTTGCACTAGCCCACCTTTCTGCCAATAGTCGCTTATATCTCACCCGAACTTCCTCCTCCCTTAGTTTATACACTTTCACCTCCCTCTTACTTATTGTTGCCACCTTCCTCTTTTCCCATCTGCCTCTTACTCTAACTGTAGCTACAACTAAATAATGATCCGATATATCAGTTGCCCCTCTATAAACATATACATCCTGGAGCCTACCCATCAACCTTTTATCCACCAATACATAATCTAATAAACTACTTTCATTACGTGCTACATCATACCTTGTATATTTATTTATCCTCTTTTTCATAAAATATGTATTACTTATTACCAAGTCTCTTTCTACACATAGCTCAATTAAAGGCTCCCCATTTACATTTACCCCTGGCACCCCAAATTTACCTACTACTCCCTCCATAACATTTTTACCCACTTTAGCATTGAAATCCCCAACCACCATTACTCTCACACTTGATTCAAAACTCCCCACGCATTCACTCAACATTTCCCAAAATCTCTCTCTCTCTCCTCTACACTTCTCTCTTCTCCAGGTGCATACACGTTTATTATTATTCTTCACCTGAGGAGGTTGACACTCTCAGCAGAGAATGAGGAGGTTGACACTCTTAGCAGAGGCTGAGGAGGTTGACACACTTAGCAGAGGCTGAGGAGGTTGATACTCTCAGCAGAGACTGAGGAGGTTGATGCTCTCAACAGAGGCTGAGTAAGTTGATACTCTTAGCAGAGCCTGAGGAGGTTGATATTCTCAGCAGAGGCTGAGGAGGTTGACACTCTCAGTAGAGACTTGAGGAGGTTGACTCAGCTGAGGCTGGTCGGGCTGGGAATGACATCGTTTGTAACTTTTATCTTCGCCTTGTCTTGTAAATAACTTGCAAGGCTCCGCGCACTGGCTGCGAAAGTCAACGTGTGCGGATATCAACATTGAGAGAATGTTCTTACAACCTTCTCTGCTTCGTACCTTTTCTATTTTAGACCCTTTCTGTTGAGGACCTTTTCTGCTTAGGGCCTTTTCTGTTTTGTACGTTTTCTGTTTAGGGCCTTTCTGTCATATATTTTCCGTTTAGGACCCTTTCTGTTTAGGATATTTTTTGTCTGAAGTCTCACTAATAAAATTCCTAACTTAACATTTCTACGAAATTTTTTGGCAAGTATTGAGTCTCGTACATACTGTGTTTAACTGTGCACCATCGTGTAGTATTCTAACTTATATATAACTATTACTGAAACGTAACTATTGCGAACTTGTTTTTGGTATCTGTAAAAGTGTTTAGAGTCACAGTTAACATGTTGGGATTCAACAGACATCTCAAATCAGAATAATTTATGATGTAAACATTTCTTTCACATATTTACACTTAGAATATAAACATTATCCTAACATCCCTGCACTCTGCCATCCTGTATTCTTCTCTATACTCACCTTAATTTTTTTTCTACTCTTTCCGAAATTACTGCCGTTCTTATTCTCCATTTAATATTAACGAAAACCTGTACACTTTTTTTTTCTCGTGATGTTGGCTTGCGATCAACATGTACCCAGATTTGATGCTGTAATGACCAACACACAGCTAGTATGCAGGAGTTTTTTACAGTGTCTTCATGTGTATTATCGTCTCAGAGCGTAGGTTTTAGTTTCCTTAATGGCCTATTCTTTCCCTGCCTAATTTCTGCTTTGTTCTCCCAGGTTACAAAGTCTCCTAGGCCCTTTTCTCGTGCCTCGTTTCTACCCTGTTCTTCAAGTTTACTCGAACGTCACACCTGTTTTTTCCTCGTTTTATGCTCCGTCGTCCTGATGTAAATGGTTCCTACACTTTTTTTCCGCATCTTTTACATTTCCCGCGAGTTCCCTATCTCTTCCCCGAGACTGTTATGATGTGGTTCTCAGGTCGGCTGATGAACATGGAAGGTCGTCTTGGGTCATGACATAAGCCGTAATCGAGGTAATATTTTACTCTTATATGAAGGAGACTTCATCTAACATCCATTAAAGACCACATCATAAATTTTCCCGGGGGCGAGTTGTGTTTTGCGAAGATTACATAGGAAGAGGCCCTCAACCGGTGCGTAAAATCAAGATTAAACTGTTTTTGTGTGACTGGAAGCACTCGAAATGGAAAACAATTATGGTAGTAAATACCATGGAGGTAGGATGGATGGCCTCGTTGAGAGTAGTGATGCACCTTAAAGCACACGAGAAGTGCTTCCTCATGATCTAACAAATCACATAATTACCGTCCAAGATCACTGCCGGGTACGATATAATTTTCTATTTTGAGGTACGTGTTCCTGCCCTCGTTCACCGGTACCGTAGGATGAAAATTGTACCTGATGGTGCGGTGGTGTGGCTACCAGGGTGTGTGACGTCCCACCTTGGCTCTCTGCCCTGTCTGACGCCACACTTGTTGCAACATGTTACCTGTGTCATATATGTATCTGCAACACATCACCTGTGTCATGTATCTGCAACACATCACCTGTGTCATACATCTGCAACACATCACTGTGTCATGTATCTGCAACATATCACCTGTGTCATATATTAGCAACACCACCTGTGTCACACAAGTATTAGAAGCACACCACCTGTGTCACACAAATATTAGAACCACACCATCTGTGTCACACAAGTATCTGCAACATACCACCTGTGTCACAACGGTTAGTGCAAGACACCTGTGCCCCTAACGCAGTCTCTACACCTGCCTCACTTCGCACCTTTTTCTTCCGGAGAAACTAACATTGACCAATACCTCAGTACTGCTGTAACAGTGTGACCTGGATAATCGACGTCACACCATGATTCAGCAGTAACCAAACGTTACAGTTGTCGCCGAGGTCACACCATTATTCAGCAGTGGCATACCACAACGAGGTCACACCATGCTTCAGTAGCGGCTCTTTCGGGTCTACAAGCACGCACCTCGTTCCTTATGCGAGGTGAGAATGACCTCTTGACCCTACATGGTGAGAGGTGTAAGTTATGAGTATGACATGTGCTGAAGTGATGATATTCACTGGTTGGCAGGTGGGAAGTGAAGGCTCATGTTGTTAGCATTTTTTCTTTTTTTGAAGTTTAATGCATCTCAAGAGACGTTTTGTATAATAAATGTCCTGAACTGTACCATGAGTGTCTTTTTCCCACACACAGTGTGTTAAAAGTTTAATTGTTAGTTCTCGAGGTGTGTAACAAAGTGGTGAATTGTTTTGATCTGGTGTGTGGGTTAGAACCTCCTGCCTGTTAAGTCTCCTGAGACCTTTAATGGTAGGACGTGGGTGCAGGTGTTTGGGTTGCCTCCATTAGTCTGCTGACAAGGTGGGTGTAGGGTGTGAGTCCCCAACACCTGCCTTCTGACAAGGCAGGTGCAGAGGCATAATTCCAACACTCTCACCTCCTGATAAGGCAGGTGCGTGGATCAGTCCCCCGTCGTTTCAAAGCTTAATGATGTCGAGTCATGTCAGAGTTTAGCAATATCGAGTCACTTCAGCAACTTCCTTGAAGAAAATGGTATAAAATACAGACAAGTTGATGAGTAGATACATGTGGTCAGTTGTTCAGCCTGGCTGAGGAACTGACCAACTTGGATACTATTTCTCCAAGATTGATGGACTGATTACATCAATTTTGCTTCTCTACTACACCTGCTGCCACTGTATTTGACTGAAGAAGCCTACTGTGTAGGCGAAACGTTTCAATAATAAAGATACCCGACTGATGCACATGTATCTTACTCATCAACTGTCTTGAAGAATGACTCGTTGCAGATTAAGCCTTTATTTGGACAACGTTTCGCAATGTATAGAGTATGGCTTGATAAAGGTCTACACAGAGCGACGCGTAGAGTATGGCTTGATAAAGCTCTACACAGAGCGACACGTAGAGTATGGCTTGATAAAGCTCTGCACAGAGCGACACGTTGTCATAGTAAAGAGCTTGTTCTGGATTATATCTTTTTTTCAGCTCTCCTGTCTCCAGGGACTTGATGTAGATCCTCGTTAGTAGCCACCTGCAGTTAGTAGTTAGTAACTTGTGCAGCGCCCAACGACCCTCCTGCAGTTAGTAGTTAGTAACTTGTGCAGCGCCCAGCGAGCCTCCTGCAGTTAGTAACCTGTTCAGCCTCTTGTAGTAACCCTGGTGAGATCTCATATGGTCCCCATTACCTTTGATGAATCTAAGTCATTAAAGTGCTATTTCTTGTCTTCTTGTGTCGCAGTCTTGCGGCTCAGCAACATTCAGTTAAACGTCACATTGTTATCAGTAACTTCTTGATTCATTTCTGACTATTATTTTGAATATTTATTTAGTTCTTCACAAATTTTCCTGTTGCTTCTGCTTCATTCTCTTCATTCTAATTACATGGTTGTTTACCCATAGTTTCTCCTGATATGACTATTTTGATCCTGTTTCTCTTCTGATGTTTTATATTTATTTCTGGCTCTTCTACTCTGCTCTCACTTCTCTTCCACTACTCTTGCTCTGCCATCGTCTGTTTTCTTCTTATTAAGTTCGCTTTCATGTATTGCTTATTGAACCGTGGGCTTTCTTATATCTCCTTTTTATATATGAACGAGTCTGTGAACTGCTATTTTTTTGCGTTAGGTCACAGGTATTGTGTTTTTTTTCCCGTTTAGTTCATGATCCCATTGTATTTCTGAAAGGAGTTCACATTTTCTCTGGTTTCTCCTTTGCGTATACTGGTATCATTTTTCCCCTTTTATCACAGCTTTCTGCATCTTTAGGATATATAGAAACATCTGGATGCATTGGTTCCGTGCTCCTAGTGGCACCTCCGTGCTCCTAGTGGCACCTCCGTGCTCCTAGTGGCACCTCCGTGCTCCTAGTGGCACCTCCGTACTCCTAGTCGCACCTCCGTGCTCCTAGTGGCACCTCCGTGCTCCTAGTGGCACCTCCGTGCTCCTAGTGGCACCTCCGTGCTCCTAGTGGCACCTCCGTGCTCCTAGTGGCACCTCCGTGCTCCTAGTGGCACCTCCGTGCTCCTAGTGGCACCTCCGTGCTCCTAGTGGCACCTCCGTGCTCCTAATGGCACCTCCGTGCTCCTAGTGGCACCTCCGTGCTCCTAGTGGCACCTCCGTGCTCCTAGTGGCACCTCCGTGCTCCTAGTGGCACCTCCGTGCTCCTAATGGCACCTCCGTGCTCCTAGTGGCACCTTCGTGCTCCTAGTGGCACCTCCGTGCTCCTAGTGGCACCTCCGTGCTCCTAGTGGCACCTCTGTGCTGCTAGTGGCACCTCTGTGCTCCTAGTGGCACCTCCGTGCTCCTAGTGCACCTCCGTGCTCCTAGTGGCACCTCCGTGCTCCTAGTGGCACCTCCGTGCTCCTAGTGGCACCTCCGTGCTCCTAGTGGCACCTCCGTGCTCCTAGTGCCACCTCCGTGCTCCTAGTGGCACCTCCGTGCTCCTAGTGGCACCTCCGTGCTCCTAGTGGCACCTCCGTGCTCCTAGTGGCACCTCCGTGCTCCTAGTGGCACCTCCGTGCTCCTAGTGCCACCTCCGTGCTCCTAGTGGCACCTCCGTGCTCCTAGTGCCACCTCCGTGCTCCTAGTGGCACCTCCGTGCTCCTAGTGCCACCTCCGTGCTCCTAGTGGCACCTCCGTGCTCCTAGTGGCACCTCCGTGCTCCTAGTGCCACCTCCGTGCTCCTAGTGCCACCTCCGTGCTCCTAGTGGCACCTCCGTGCTCCTAGTGTCACCTGCAATAATGTAAATGTAGTTTGATGGTTCGTTTCCTTTCATCATTCTTGTTGGATCTTAAACTTGTTGGACAAAAAAAAAAGTTCCGTGAAAAAGTATCCACTAGCTTTACACCTCCCATGACTTCGCTGTAAGGGGTCTGTCTTAATATTTTCCTCAGTGATTGAAGTCTCCTGAGATTACAAAGTTGATTCGCTATTTGTTGCAGAGGTTGCCCATCTGTAATTATTATGGTGACCAATAGTTTACAGGAGGGTTTTAGATTACGGATGAACTATCTTTGTTCCTCCTAAAGTTATTTTTTTTTCTAAATTACAATCCATGGACTTGTTGCAGACTTCCGCTTTTATTTTTCAAAGTCTTTATTTTTCACCGTCTTGTAGCCCTCAGGAAATATCTCATTATCTGTTATTTCTAGATAATTTTGTTTCTGATCACAGTGTCTCAGTCGTATTTCTTTCCACTCTGTTGCCTTTCTCACACCTTGCTTTCTAATTGCTTCACTCTTTCACATTCCTGGTCTTCACTCTTCCAGCAGAACTCATCGCTCCTTCATCTAAACAAAGTTTCTGCCTCTGTTTCATTTGCAATTCAGGGGTTGTGAACCTTGTGTAAATTACCCTGCAAGGGGGGTAATTTGGACTCACGTAAGGGGTAACAATTTGTGGATGATTATATGGTTGGTAATTTCTAGTATAAACTACTTTGATAAGCACCGCTTCACATGTACTGTGCTGAGGGAAGTTGTTGTACGTTAGTGCTGTGAACTCTCCCTCTAATACATATTCAAGTAACCAATTATATTTAGAAAATATATCACTGTATAACTCACCAGAGAGATATTTTGAAGTATGTTTCAGGTAAAAAAAAATAAGCAAAACATTGCTTAAAATAAACAACTTTATTCAAACGTTGAAAATAAACAACGCCAGTGATATGTTTTCAGAAGAAAAGAATATAAATGAATATTTTCAAGAACTGGAAATCTCAGTAACTTATATAGTATTGCTACATTTTCGTCTTGTAATTTGTAATATCTAGCAACTCTTCAAAGACAAAATCAGCGTTGTATGACCCTTGTGGGCTTAGCGCTTAGTCTGCTGACAAGGTGGGTGCGAGTCCCCAAAACCTGCCTTCTGACAGGGCAGGTGCAGAGGCAAAAGTCCCGCACACCCACCTCCTCATAAGACAGGTGCAGGGGTCAGAGTCCCCCGTCGTTTCAAAGTTTTATGATGCTTTATGACACATCATGTGTCATCGCTAGACTTATAATATCTTATGATATTATAGTCCTGTCAGGCAACGAGAAGTCTCGGGCCAGTGAGTAAAAGCCCCATTGATGTGGTCATTATATGACAAAGACCCACGTAAGGAGAAATTTTTCATTTCTCCTGGCAAATAAAATATCTCCGTTTCTCTTTTTTTCTTTCTCTAGTAACTTAAAATAAGTGTCAGTCATCCAAGGAAAAGTTCTAAGACATTTTTGCTATTTTTTTCACTTAAATTTAGGAAAGCACTTGACACAACCAGAAGCAATGGGAGTACTTGTTTTATTGTTTCACTTAGCTATTGATTAAAATAAAAAATAAAAGTACTAATTTTAATTAGTGTACTTTATAAAAAAATCATAAAAATTTCGTTTCTTTTTAATCTTAATTTAAAATCTGTAGTTGTAATTTTTTTTAATACTGAGATAGCTGCCCTTCTGTACAGAGGTGACATTCATGTTGGGCCTCGACTTGAGATGAAGGTGGAACATAAAGGTGGACATAAAGGATGAAACTCCGTGAATTACATCCAACACTTTCGTAAAATATATACATTTATTTATGCAAAATATATACATTTACTGCAGCAAAGGAGTAGTCATGCATTTTATAACAAGTTATGAGGTAGTGCGGTATATTTAATGTGTAGGTTGTTGATACGTTGGTGATGTTAGTGTTGCTTCCAGGGACGAGCTGGTGCAGTCAAGGAGAGGATGATGGTGTCAAAGGTCATATATAAATCATTGATACTAGTGTAAGGAAGGTAGATGTGGTTGTGTGCGATTATTTTTGTGTATCTGTTGGAGTTGGCTGAGGTTGCGCACTAGCTCCTAGGCCCGCCTCTTAATTTCCGTCTGGCTTGACGTGCTGTTTAATGCATCTATGGAGTCAGCTTCTGTTGTAATTTTTCCTGTCTCTTTTCATTTATTTATTACCCTTCTGTTATAAAAGGTATTTTCTAACTGTCTTCTGTTAGGCTTTGTTATTTGCCTTCAGTATGTCACCGCCCTGTCCTAGGCCCTTCCACGTTAAGGGTCTGACAATATCCACCCGATTCATGTTTCAGATCATTTTGACCGTCGGGACTGAGACTATGACTTTCTTGATGGATGTTCCTCCGGGGGCATAATATACTATAATACTAAAAAATAATAGCTCTTGCCTTTGTTTCAGTACCAGTCTGGTGGCGTACCATTAGACTTCTCAATCATAATTTTATTTTTGGCTGGATACTGACTCCATATTGTCGCTACATACTTAAGAATGGCCTTTCGTGTCTAATAAACTGAATTTTGAAAGAATCTTTGTTCAAATTACTGAAGATCATTCTTGTATATTTTAGGGTAACGCACTCTGGTGATATTGTGTGAGCAGCGGGAGAAGGTATTGTCGCCTGCTCCCAGTTCCTGTGCTCGACTCACGAGTCCATTCACAGATGGTACACAATCTCTGAAATTCCTACTCAGGTGGTACAGTCTCTGATCTCTCCATCCAGGTGGTACACACACGTCTACTTTCTCTTCCATGTGCTAAATTTGATTTCGTCAGTGAGTCCCTAACTGCTTTACCGAATCCTCTGAGTACCTTATACATCATTATTTTGTCTACCCTGGAACTTCTCTAAGGTCAATATATATATATATGTCCTGTCGTATAGGTAAAACTTGCGATTTGGGCTTAAATAGCAACGCTCTTCTTGCCGAACAAGGCAAGCTAAAATTTGTGTATGCAATAATTTCGCAAAAATCATTCTGAACCAAACGAAAAAAATTTATTTCATTGTGTTTGTTTATTATTAAATTATTGTAAACTTATCTAAAATATATTCAGTTGGATTAGGCTAAATTAAATTGCGCTTGTTATAATAAGGTTAGGTAAGTTTTCTAAGGTTCTTTTGATACAAAATTATTAATTTTTACATTAACGTAAATGAAAGAAATATATCTTTAAACGTATAAGAGAAAATTTTATGAAGGATTTAATTTTAAATGAGTTCTTGCCAATTGACCAATTTTACCTATTCAGCACGAGATTATATATATATATATATATATATATATATATATATATATATATATATATATATATCTTTCCTAATAATTGAATCCTCAATTCTGTAACCAGTGTGACTGACAGCCCCTGGTCCTTCTCTAGCTTCTGAACAATGGCTTTGTCAGGTGTTGGCTTCATGCTGGTGCTCCTTATTTTTAAATATGCCTGACAAACGTTGTGTTCAATGTCTTGCAAGCTTCATACCCAAGTATCTGAAGGTGACTGATTTTTTTTATTTTGCCACTTGCACCCCATATCCATCCAGTGGAGGGTGGCACAACATATGGATACACAAAAAGCTTAGGAACTAGCATCCAAAAGGGTTAACAAGAGTACATCTGGATTTATATCTACCGTTCACTTATCTGGTACAAGCAAATTTAGGAATTTTGCTTAATGAATCTGGTATCTTATTTTCATTAAAAATATATCTTGATATGTCACATAGGTTATTATACTGTCTCACTATATTCCTTAATAAATAGACAATTAAGCACATAGTGTTCAAGATAGTGACCATAGAGCTGCCACATGTATCTGCTCCTTGTATGCATTTCTGGCGATGTGGTCGGTGTTAAGATTACAGGTTTTTATTTTTACACTCTTCTTGTAGTTTGTTTCCTCCCTGTTTACATTTTGTCTTAACACAACCTCTCCTTCCTCCCCGATTTGTATGATCTTGTAATTGTTTTGATTAAACTCCAGAAACCATTTCGTTGATTACTGCAACCTGTCCCGTTGATTACTGCAGCCTGTCCCGTTGAATACTGCACCCTGTCCCGTTGATTACTGCAGCCTGCCCAAGTCTTCTTGTTTCTTGTCTCCGTCTTCTTATTCTTATTAGCTGCACGTCATCATCAAATAGTGATAGAGAGGATTTGATTCTCCTGGCAAGCCATTTAGGTATATTAACAAAAGGAAGGGCCCTTTTGTGTGTGTGTGTGTGTGTGTGTTGGTATGCATCACATGTCTGTATTATACGCTCTTCCTCAGTTGCTGCATTATCTCTTTCTTGGGTAGGTTTGGGAAGAGCAAATATTTATGAAGCTGTCTAGTGAGTGGGCGAGTGGGTCAAGAGTGGAAGCTTAAGAAATAATCTGAGAATTATAATAGTCAACGATCACGAGGGCTACTGTACGTCCATGCAGGGTAGTAGAGCGTAGATAAATGGTTCAGAGAACCGACAAGTTGATAAATTAGACATATGTGCAACACTTGGGTATCTTTATTGAGCGAAACGGTGAAAAGTTTACTCAATAACGATACCCAAGTGTTGCACATGTGTCTAATTTATCAGGGTAGTAGAGGGCGAAATTAGTGAATGAAAGACAGGAACAAAGCCCACAGTGGGGGAAACGTCGTTAAATCAAACGATTGTTGCAGTTTTTCATCTGGATGCCGATGATGCAAAATAACCACAGGAGGAGTTGAGTGATAGCTCTAGGCCTTCCGTGTTGCAATCAACACATCATCAAAGTTTGTAATGTTGGAGAAATAGACCAGGAAATCCAGGAAGATTAGTTGATGGGAACAGCACTCTCCAGGATGGAGATGTGTTGATTGTAACACGGAAGGCCTAGAGCTATCATTCAACTCCTCCTGTGGTTATTTTCCATCTTCTGTCGCTCCTTCGCGATTATTAGGTCGTACCGAATAGGTAAAATTGGTCAATTAGCAAAAACTCACTTAAAATTTAGTTCTTTCTAAAATTTTGTCTTATATGTTTAAAAATATTTTTTTCGTTTATGTTAATGTAAAAATTAATAATTTTGTACCAGAAAAACCATAGAAAACTTACTTAACCTTACTATAAAAAGCCCAGTTTAATCTAGCCTAATCCAACTAAATATATTTTGGATAAGTTTACAATAATTTAATAAATAAACACAATGAAATATATTTTTTCCGTTAGGTTCAGAATGATCTTTGCGAAATTATTGCATACATAAATTTTCGCTTGTCTTATTCGGCAAAAAAGAGCGTTGCTATTTAAGCCAAAATAGCAAGTTTTACCTGTTCGGCACGACAATTACATACTGGATACCCTTGCTTAATACGCAGCTGAATGTGATGGCACAAGAATTTTCTCTGCCATTTGACTTATTTTCTATATTTCTGTACTATGCTTTCCTTTATGATTCATTAAGTTCTGTAATGAATAATGTTGAATAAATACCATATCAGAATGTTTCTGACTCAGTTGAGTTACACGAACTTGCTTTTATCTGCTTTATTTAACGTGTCATAAAATATTCGCAAACGTCAATGTAAAGTTTGGTCCTCATCCGCTGTTTGCTGCTCTCTGGAAGAGATTTAAAACATGATTGGTAGATTTGTGGAAGTAAGAGACAAAAGATGAAGAGATTTGTGTGTTATTGTAATTTTGTTTGTTCTTTTTGAACAGATAAAACGGTGTGTGTGTGTCTTTGAGTTTGAAAAAAACACTTGAAGCGTTACATAATGATGTGATAAACTCAATGTTAAATTCAGTTTAGACACCACAAGTATAGTTCTGCTTCTGTAAATTCAAATATCTATCTACGAATAGGTAATATTAAATCTGTAATGAAAATTATGTATATATAAAAAAGTAATAAGTAATGGGTATCACGTTCCAAACATTCATTGCCTCCAAGAACCCTCCTTCGCTTCATTTCTTTTTCTGTTACTCTTGCGCCATTTTTATTAGAAGAACTTAACCGTATACTATTTCCTTTACCTGACCGTCTTTCCGTTAGACTTTCTCTTTACATCCCTCTGTTAATCTCTCCGTGCAGGTCATCCTTCATTTTTTTTTCACCGTCAGTGGGAAAATGAATGCACGACATTTTCCAGTGTATCCCGCGATGCTAGACTGAAGCATTTGTTTTTTTCGTTATTGTCAGGTAGAGGAGCTTCCCGGCGGGAGTTTTACCCAGATTTAATACATTCACATGACTGGCTTACCTTTCTTGTGTGGGATGAATGTTGGTTCAGCGAGTTAAACTTGTCTTCAGGTATTGTTTATATTTTCCTGAGGTCCCTTGGAGGAGGTGGGCGCCATGATTCAATGAATTAGTTACCTTCCTCTTTCTTTGGTCATCCTAATTACCTCCCAAGCTCTGTATGAGCCTTATCGGTTTAGCGTTTCCCTATGAATATAATGATAATAGGAAGGCCAGACAGGTTTGTATGAAGCAGATAACGTAAGTCACACAAGAGACCACTGGGCAACAAGCAGGTTGTTAATGGAAGCCGCTTAAGGCGGCGCATACAGTATACCTCGGATTTGAAGGAATATATTTATTCATGTTTTTAATTTATATACAATGCTCATTTACTCCGGATAATTTATGCTATATGTTTACCACTTGATTAAATAAATATTGTTGCAGTTTAAAATAGCTTCTTCATAATTTGTGATATTAAAAAATATGTAAATGATACCACGCCCTGTGAATTACTTATATCAAACCGCTTTTTTATTCTTTCATGACTGGATAAAAGTAAATATAAATGAGGCTAAATAATGAAGTTGGTCAGTGGGCGCTGGACAACCTCTAATTCGTTAATATCTTTCCCAAATACGCTGACCAATCTTGTATACAGTATTACAGTCATGGAGGAACCATCCAGGTATACACAGTGAGAGTGACTGTCAGTCATTATTACTCTACTGAACTACCAATAATGCAGTGGTTATCGCAGAGGAGCGATCATGAATAAGCAAGTAAGTCCCAGGTAGGACAAGCACAGCTCTGACTTGTGTGAGGTGAACAAGCAGTCATTTGAATTTCTTATGTCTTACCTCAGTTACCTATTATTCCCAAGTGTTTGATAAACTATCATGTACAATTCATACTTCATGCTAATAATCACCTAGCGCTGATTAACAGTTAATTACTACTAATGCTTCCAGGTTTTTTAATTACTGGGCTTCCACTAGTTTTATATTTAACACAAAACACTTTTCATGTTGGTTTACAATGTGTGGTTTTTTCCTTTATCACCATTGGATTTTTATTTTTTAGTATTTATTAGTGCAGTTGTGCAAGCCTGCTGGTAAACTCTGACCTTCAGGTGGTAGTTTGACCTTTCCTCCAGCGAGCCATATCGTCATGCCTGCGAGGGGCCCTTGATCCAAGGAAATAAGTGTCATCCTTTTTCTTTTTCGTTTCGAACCTGATTGTCTCCTACTCCACTTGCGATGTATGACTCCTACTGGTTTGCAGCTTCCCCCTGATAATAATAGCACTAATAACAATCCAGAGAAGTGTTCTTCAAGCTATGCCAGTACACGTGTGCTTGCAGTCCTAACTTGTGAAAGAAATGTTTGATGTAGAAGCTTATGAAAAGTTTGTGAAATCTGGGCACATGGCATGTGCGTCCTTGTTTTCCTGTTACACACCACAAACAACGTTGCATAATTCAAGAGGATTCGTTGAGCAAAGCGTCGAAAATTTATGCTTTAAAATGAAAATGTTTTGTTTAAATTGTTGGAAAGCACACGCTCATTATTTAGGGTGGAGAAGGTGCTACATTATCAACGTTGCTTTTAACACGATGCTTCTTTTTAGTATACCGTAGTGCTTAAGATGTTACTCACTAGCTGGGTCTCATAGCTGGGTCGACACAGGTTTTGTTCCCTTGTCGGAGTTCAGAGGTTCAAACCTACAGTGTCTTACAAACGTTTTAAATTATATGAATAAGATATTGTAGACGGGACACCACGAGCGTAGCTCTGCTCTTGTAGTTACAAGTAAATACAAATTAGTAATTGCCTGCCTACTTTATACAAGAATTTAATGAAAACTTAAGTAGCAGTATTGGACGAGATTTTAACGCTTGATATTATTACTGTATTTACAAGAAAGCAGAAGAGGGTCGTAAAGCGCTTGGAGAAAGAGGGTAATTAGATTTCATCCAAGGAAGGGGAAGGTGGCTTTAATTCCTTAGATCAAAAGCCCTTCGCAAACATCAAGACACGTACCTCCCTGGGGTGTCGCTTCCCACTAAGTAATTTCCTCAAACAGACGCGTTTCTTGTTATCTTCAGTGCATCTATAAAGTGGTGACTCCAACAGCAGGAAACAAACACTGCCACTTTCAGTGTCCATTCAGCTTGTGGCATAAAGTAATTTATGTAGCAAGCTTGTTCAAATCTGTTAGAGAGTAACCTGAGTGTGTCTGGCTGAGTGTTAGAGAGTAACCTGAGTGTGTCTGGCTGAGTGTTAGAGAGTAACCTGAGTGTGTCTGGCTGAGTGTTAGAGAGTAACCTGAGCGTGTCTGGCTGAGTGTTAGAGAGTAACCTGAGCGTGTCTGGCTGAGTGTTAGTGAGTAACCTGAGCCCCCATCTTATTCCTTATCCTCATATCAGACATAGAGATATACATCACAGCACCGTATCATCCTTTGCGGATGACACTAGGATCTGCATGAGGCTGTCAAAAGCTGAGGACGCGGTTAACCTCCAAGAAGATATAAACAAAGTTTTCCAGTGGGCAACGGTAAACAATATGATGTTCAATGAGGACAAATTCCAACTACTCCGTTATGGAAAACTGGAGGAGATAATAACTAGAACAGAGTATACTACAGACTCTGGCCATACAATAGAGCGGAAAAGTAATGTAAGGGACCTGGGAGTAGTAATGTCTGAGGATCTCACTTTCAAGGATCACAACAGTGCCACGATCGCACGTGCAAAGAAAATGATAGGATGGATAATGAGAACGTTCAAAACGAGAGATGCCAAGCCAATGATGATCCTTTTCAAATCACTTGTTCTCTCTAGGCTGAATTACTGCTGTACATTAACATCTCCATTCAAAGCAGGTGAAATCGCAGATCTAGAGAGTGTACAGAGATCCTTTACTGCACGTATAAGTTCTACCAAGCACCTTAACTACTGGGAACGCTTGGAAGCACTTGACTTGTACTCGTTGGAACGCAGGAGGGAGAAATATATCATAATCTACACTTGGAAAATCTTGGAAGGAATGGTTCCAAAACTGAAAACAGAAATCACTCCCTACGAAAGTAAAAGACTGGGCAGGCGATGCAAAATGCCCCCAATAAAAAGTAGGGGCGCCATTGGTACACTAAGGGAAAACACCATAAGTGTCCGTGGCCCAAGACTGTTCAACAGCCTCCCATCAAGCATTAGGGGAATTACCAATAAACCCCTGGCTGCCTTCAAGAGAGAGCTGGACAGTTACCTAAAGTCAGTGCCGGATCGGCCGGGCTGTGGCTCATACGTTGGACTGCGTGCGGCCAGCAGTAACAGCCTAGTTGATCAGGCCCTGATCCATCGGGAGGCCTGGTCATGGACCGGGCCGCGGGGGCGTTGATCCGCGGAATAACCTCCAGGAGCGTGTCTGGCTGAGTGTTAGAGAATAACCTGAGTGTGTCTGGCTGAGTGCTAGAGAGTAACCTTAGCGTGTCTGGCTGAGTGTTAGAGAGTAACCTGAGTGTGTCTGGCTGAGTGTTAGAGAGTAACCTGAGTGTGTCTGGCTGAGTGTTAGAGAGTAACCTGAGTGTGTCTGGCTGAGTGTTACAGAGTAACCTGAGCGTGTCTGGCTGAGTGTTAGAGAGTAACCTGAGCGTGTCTGGCTGAGTGTTACAGAGTAACCTGAGCGTGTCTGGCTGAGTGTTAGAGAGTAACCTGAGCGTGTCTGGCTGAGTGTTAGAGAGTAACCTGAGCGTGTCTGGCTGAGTGTTAGAGAGTAACCTGAGCGTGTCTGGCTGAGTGTTAGAGAGTAACCTGAGTGTGTCTGGCTGAGTGTTAGAGAGTAACCTGAGCGTGTCTGGCTGAGTGTTAGAGAGTAACCTGAGTGTGTCTGGCTGAGTGTTACAGAGTAACCTGAGCGTGTCTGGCTGAGTGTTAGAGAGTAACCTGAGCGTGTCTGGCTGAGTGTTAGAGAGTAACCTGAGTGTGTCTGGCTGAGTGTTACAGAGTAACCTGAGCATGTCTGGCTGAGTGTTAAAGAGTAACCTGAGTGTGTCTGGCTGAGTGTTGGAGAATAACCTGAGTGTGTCTGGCTGAGTGTTAGAGAGTAACATGAGTGTGTCTGGCTGAGTGTTAGAGAGTAACCTGAGTGTGTCTGGCTGAGTGTTAGAGAGTAACATGAGTGTGTCTGGCTGAGTGTTAAAGAGTAACCTGAGTGTGTCTGGCTGAGTGTTGGAGAATAACCTGAGTGTGTCTGGCTGAGTGTTGGAGAATAACCTGAGTGTGTGGCTGAGTGTTAGAGAATAACCTGAGTGTGTCTGGCTGAGTGTTAGAGAGTAACCTGAGTGTGTCTGGCTGAGTGTTAGAGAGTAACCTGAGCGTGTCTGGCTGAGTGTTAGAGAGTAACCTGAGTGTATCTGGCTGAGTGTTAGAGAGTAACCTGAGCGTGTCTGGCTGAGTGCTCTCGCATTTCTAGCTTCTCCAGCGAGAAATAATAATTAGGATCTTAGAAGCACCAAGAAAATTTTCCTGTTTCTTCACCTAGAACTGTTTCTATTTTCTTCACCTAGAAAGAAAACTTTAATACATGTTTCTCATAATTTTACGAACATTTATACATATATCTATGATTGTGTTTTATTTGTCTGAATACCAAAATATCTCCCGGGTGGAGGGTCAGTCACTTGATGATCCGCTCAGTGGAACTTTGGGTCATGTGACCGAGCTCTTCCTCCGGCTTACATCTCCAACAATTACAAAAATTAAAAATAATATCGTTAGATGTCATGGTAAGTTTTTGATGTAATTCTAGTAGCTATAAATTTATCACAGTCTTATAAATAGAACAAGATACACTTCTTAGATTTATAGTATAAGACCTGAACGACCATAAACTAGAGAAAATAGTTCATAAATCCTTAGGGAGGACCTGACTCTTGTGAAAGGTCAGAAGTTCCAGCAATATATTCCCTTCAAGGGGAGGTACCTCGATGCTAGTGAAGGGCTCTTGATCCAGGAATTTGAAGTTACCCTCCCTTTCAGTGGACCAAACCCGAATACCTACCGTACCCTAGTGCCTAGGCGCTGTATAGCCCCTATGGATTGTACAGCTGTATAGATTCACGAGGTAATTAAAAAGATTCGAAACAGACAAGCAGAGGATCCAAGACTAAATAAAAATCATTGGAGCCTTGCAACGAAGCTTTGGTTACGAGCATCTGTCTAGGGTTTGAGTGACCCGCCACTAATGATGACGTATTGCCCACTTCCCAGCGCTAATGAAAAAAAAATTGGACCAATTAGCTCCCTCTGTTATTGCACTAACAAATTACTATGCTGGGCGCGCACCTTCCAGGTATAAATATGCATTAGTTAAACAGGCTAAAGCAACAAGCTTTGATAATCCCTGTGTGTGCTAATGGTAGAGCTGATGTGGGAGGCAGAATGGTGGTGGTGAGGGAGCGGAGGGTGAGAGTAGTTCCCTTTGTCTTCCCGTGCAGGGATGCTGCTTGCCATCCTGGGTTACGGTCTGCCTACCTTCATGAGCTGTAGCCCGCCTTACCCTCCTGGGGTAGGGCAAGAAGGCTGCCTGTCCTCCTGGGTTCTGACAGGCAACATAATCCAGGAGGATGCCATTCCTCCTTGGTTGTGGCCAGGGAGGGTACCCCCTCTGGATGGTTCTTAAGATACGTCTCTGTAGGCAGGGGATTGGAACCCCTAAGAATCTGGAGGAAGTTTATGGTCATGCAGCGAGGATTGAGATGTTTACTGATGACTGGAAGTTTGAGAAGTCTGCAGTCTCGTATTGTCACCAGCCACCCAGAGAGATCTCAGGGTTTTCTGTACAACTTATGAGTCATCTTTTCTCTCCATCTAATCGCTAGTTGTAATAAGCCAGGGTTCAATATTTATATCAATCTTACTTAGAATGTGCATTATAAATAGAACCTGTCTCATGTGCTGAATATTGAATCTCACACTTAAGAATTTTGTGGATTTCGTTAATCTTTCTGCTTGAGGTAACTTTTGGGCTGTGAGGTTAGGTTAGGTAAGGTTCGTCAGGAAACAGGTCAAGTGTTACCTGAAGCGGGTCTTAGTCAGATGATGACCCGCCGTCGGAGCTTTTGGTAATTTGACCAGGCCTTCCTCTGGCTTACCGGTCAACGTCTATAAAAATTATGGTCATAGTTATAACCATTTAATATTACTAAAGGTTTGGGCTGTGAGGAGAAAAGTTTACAAGTTTAAATAGTTCCTCCTTGGACGAACTTAAACCTGCAGGTGAAACCTGGCATCCGCAAGATTCCGTCCGCTGTTTAAAAGTTACGTTACGGGAAACTTCGACCGTATCAGCGCAGAGACAATGTAAACACTGCAGATAATGATGCGGTGCTTCTGTAGAATTAACATCCACGACGCTGAAGTGCTGATGGGATGTGACGCATGTAGTTTGTAAAGCAAATATACCAATAAAGTTTTATATTCACAAAGTTACAAAGGGAATTAAAAATAAAACCATTCCTGGAGAGTCTGCTACTGTGACCAGAATCTGGCAGATAGTGACCCACAACACACCACCAACGGAGCTCGACTGGGCAGAAAACCTGCAGGGGTAAACACAACTGTTGGTGTACAGTCCTACTGAAGAAACATTGTCACGAGACACTATTTTAAGTATTTTAAGCTTTCTAGTGTTCCACGATTATCAAATTTATTATATATCTTAACTATAATTTTAAATGCTGTGAACGTTGGTTTGCCTAATCTAGCAGAGGTCGTGTATGATTATCCTAATTTCTATATTTGACTGAGGAAGCCTTCAACGCAGACAAAACGTTTTTTCAGTAAATATCTAATGTTGTACATGTGTCGTGCTGATCAGCTATTGACTCTTTAAAACAGAATAATGAAAATCGTTTTAAATTACCTTCTCTTACTGTGAACATCTTCGTTCCACCAGTGCGTCACATTCATTTACTGTTGACATCACCTTCATTTCTCGCGGTCCAGACGAGATCGTCTTGATGATTACGACTCAACCCGCCCTAAAGACAACTTATGCTTAGACCTATATTAAGTAATGTTACAACAATTAAAGCCCTTGAGAGGGATGCCTGATAATTAAATTCTAAGAGAATATAGCACTTAGAGGAATAACTGACCTGGTAGTATGTTTTCTAGTTGTAACAGCAGCACTGAACGTCGGAAAAACGAACGCTGCTGAAAGAGGCGTTTGGCTTTCTCTTAACGCTTTTTAAATCGTTTATAAAGACAGATTTTCTGCTAATGTTGCGTTGTTATAATGGCAGCAAAGTAGCATCTTCACGGGTTGAGTTATGAGGGGGAGACAGGATGGTCATCCTCCTGATGACTCTGCATGTCCATCTATGCATTACTTTGCATTGGGTCGTGTTCCTTCCTTGTTGACTATACAACCTTTCCTCATTTTCATAAGTAATATGGCTGTTTTACACAAACTGAAACTTAAATTATAGCTACGAGAACAAGTGAGTAATATCCCTATATGCAAGGTGTATTTTGCAATACAAGTATTGTTCTATACTTGTAGCTGTTAGGTTTATTTAGATCTGGCAGATAGTTACCTAACAACTAACCTTACCTAACAAACTAATCTATACTTTTATATGAAAGTACTTGAGGATAAACTGTGTGTGTTCTCCTGGTTACAAGTTCAATTTAATCATGTGCAAGAAATTGCCTGTGAAAATGGGGAGAAGTTGATTGTGGGTTACTACTAGTCTTGCCAGTTGCAGCTTTCTCAACACCTACACTCGTCCTGCATAATGTTCTCAAGCAAATGATGCTCTTTAAGGCAGCCAAATACATAGGTAGCGACCTTACCTGACAGCTAGCGTCGCCGCCCCTGCTAACCGGAGGTAGGCGGAGAGAGGGAAGCAGCAGAGAAGGAGGAGGAAACGGACAGGTGGATAGCGAATTGGAGAACAGAGGAGGTAAATGATCGGTGGAAGTGAGAGTAGGTAGAGGAGCAATGGGGAACAGATAGAGAAGTAGAAAAAAAGAGGAAGGAGGACTGAGAATAGGAGGTAGAGTAGAGGAAGAGGAAGTTGAAAAATGAAAAAAAGATAAATGTAGAGGATAGGTTAAAGAGGATATAGGAAGCAGAAAAGTAGAGAAAGGGATTTTGAAAAGGAGGATGAGATGAAGCTGATGGTAGCTCCGCTTCCTCGGATCAAGGCACCCATCCCCTTAAAAAGAATTGGAACACTTACATTTTTTGCAGACCTGTGAACATGAAATCATAACAGATGTGAGCATGACATAACACCTGTGAACATGGCATCATAATACCTGTGAATATGACATCATAACACCTGTGAAAATGACATCATAACACCTGTGAATATGACAACACCTGTAAACATGACATTATAACACCTGTGAATCTGACATCATAACACCTGGCAAAATGACATCATAACACCTGGCAACATGACATCATAACGCCTGTGAACATGACATTATAACACCTGTGAATATGACATAACACCTGTGAACATGACTTCATAACACCTGTGAATATGACATCATAACACCTGTGAGCATGACGTCATAACATCTGTGAATATGGTAACACCTGTGAATATGACATCATAACACCTGGCAACCTGACACATTATTCATACATTTTTTTCCGACAATTCTCGTCGCTTTTATAAAACTGTTTTCTTCTCTGTTTCTTCATTTCTGTCCATCTTTTCCCTCCCATTTCCTCTTGCTCCGTTATTTTATCTATTTCCTTCTTTACTACCTCATATACCTCGCGTCCCTCATTTACTCGGTTATTTTGGTTTCTTTTCTTCTTTGGTTGGTCCTGGATCAGCTGTAATTGAACGATGGTCCAAGACTGACCGAGGCGTCATCGTAAAGTTTCTGTCGTAACTGCGGGTGTTTGGCGAAAAATATACGCTGATATTAGAGTCACAGTACCGTGGCTGGAACAATACACAAATAACCCGCACTAAGGAAACCGTAACTTGCGACGACGTTTAGGTCCGACTTGGACCATTAAAAGTCACACAAACCGAAACGTTATCATAAGTTTGCCTGCTAAGTGCGGTCATACACACCCGTCTCTTTGTTATACATCTCGAGCAGTGCGGTGTGGACTGGCCCTAGGTGGTGTCGTAATTTAACAATCAGTATATAACTTTCCCCTCAAGTGCACAAACTGATGGTAAGTGCTAGTGCTGATAAGTGGTAGCACAGAAATAACGAACTAAATGTGTTTTTTTGCGGTCGTTGCTTCCCGCTGTTAGGTGTCGTCGACGTTTGATAGGGTCGTTTGTGGTCTCAGAAGAGAATTATTTTGGTTTATCTGGTGTAGGGGAGGGGAGAGGTAAAGGTTTAGCAATCTCTAGGGATAAACTCTTTATTTCTTGTTGTTCTCAGTCGATAGTGAATTGTATGTTTGTTTTCATGTTTGACTTGCTCCTGCCTCTCGAGGCACAATACCGTGACTGGAGAGGTAGGAGCCGATCTGGACCATTGACAAATGTTAGTGTGACTTGGCGATGATCAAGTGGGATCGAAACGTTGTCATAAGGTGTCGTTAAGTTCTTAGAGTGTGAGATATTACTTAGCATCTCTGTACCTAGCTATCCTCAGAGTCAACATACGTCACTGCGACTTCATGTAATTAGCGAACGTTGGCTATGGTGACATTTGTTGCGTCCCTAAGTGGTACGTGTCTAGGTGTTTGGCACCATTGAGAGAGAAGACCCAGGATGGGTGGTAGGAAAGTAGGCAAGGAAACAGTGAGAGTTAACGGAGGTAGGCAGGGAGGAAAGGAAGTGGGGCGAGTAGTGGGAAATTTAGATAAGGAATGAATGAAGCAAGGAGGATTAAGAGATGTATTTAGGGAGTAATGAAAGTAAGGTGGATTGCAGGTACGTAAGCAACCAGGTAGTGTTGAAAGGTAGTAGGCACGGAGGAGAGAAGCACGAAGGTAGGCAGGCGGAGAAGTTGGAAGCAGGAATAATGGTAAAGCAGGGAAGATAGGAAATTGGGAGGGGTAGCAGGCTGGGAGTGAGAGAGTAAGGCATGATAAAGGCAGGGTGCGAGTAAGGAAGGCAAACGCGGTAAGAAGGATGATAAGAGAGAAACATTGAGGGAGACGGATAAGGATAGAAGCAGGCAGAACATAAAGGAAGGGAAGGATAAAGAATTTGAAAGGAAAGATGGAAGACACTAAGAGTTGGCTGCCTCGCACATGAAGCCTGAGACAGGTCAGGGACTCAATAACACCATACGAACCTTCACTTAATATTTGTTCCAATAAAAACTTAGAGATAAGTGTTAATACGGCAAAATGCCAGGAAAATTATTATTTTATTTTTAGGGAATTGTAAGACGATGCTGTTACATGGTAAGAAAAAGTACTATCATGAGTATCACTGCCATGAGAATATTATGGAATTAATATATCTACCATGAGAATGTTATAATACGAGTATTGTGAAATAATTATCTCTTACCATAAAAATATTACGACATAAACGCCATTATGAGAATATAAAAATATAAAATAGTGTAAAACTGGAGAGGTGAAATTTGTGACTTAAGATAACCTGTTGGAAAGCCTAGTGTTCTCTGTATAAGGACACGCAGGGTCTCCAAGACTGCAACCTCGGTGGATATAATGCTGGGATCTCCACACACACCAACCAACCAGCAACCACAGCGTTATTATTCTGTAACAATGTCGAGTAACTAACAGTGCGCTATGTGTGTGTGTGTGTGTGTGTGTGTGTGTGTGTGTGTGTGTGTGTGTGTGTGTGTGTGTGTGTGTGTGTGTACTCACCTATTTGTGGTTGCAGGGGTCGATTCATAGCTCCTGGTGTGTGTGTATGTGTGTGTGCGTGTGTACTCACCTAATTGTGGTTGCAGGGGTCGAGACTCAGCTTCTGGCCCCGTGTGTGTGTGTGTGTGTGTATGTCCAGTCCTCATTAACTATCTCATATATTTTTACTTATTTTCACTGTCATTGGGTTTAACTCCTTTAGTCTCTCCTGATAACTCATGGAATATTGTCATGTCAGTTTCTTGACATGATCAGGTGTTAGTTCCATGTTGTTGCTATATACTCCATGGGCTTGACATATGTCGAATGTGATGTATCGTGATTGACTGTTGAGATTCCTGAAAGCTAATATTAAATTTGCCAGACGCGTATTTGTAGAAGAGGTTATTCGATTCATTTGCGCTTCAGGCGATATTCTTGGTACTATGTTGAACCCGAGGTCCTCCAGTGAAGTTCGCAGCCTTTGTTTCCCTAGCGTGCACTCCGTTTCTTGTCTTTCTTTGCCCCAGTTTTCATAACCATTCATTTGCTGCGGCTGAATTTCACCAACCACCGATAAAATCATTCTTGTTGCTTCTCTATAGTCTTTTATTGCTTTTCTTGTCTTCTGTTTTTATTCTCTTCATCAGCTAACATCATCGCTGAACAGGAATACATCAGACTCTCCTCCCACATGCTCACGTACACCAGAAATAGTGAAAGCTTCAGCACTGATCTTGTGGAAACCCACTTCACACACACCTGCCCATTCTGACACTTCCCGGACAGTCATTCTTTGTTTTCTTCCTTTTAGCAATGCTTTCATCTATTGCACTGCCTTCCTGCCTGCTCTTTTAGCCTTTGAGTCTCTTGTGCGGTATTGTGTCAAAAGCCGTCTAACAGTCAAAGAACATGCAGTCCACCTATTCTTCTGTCTCTCTTACCTTACTTCTGTTACCTTGCTATTGAACTCAAGTAGGTTTGTGAGATAGGTTTCACTATCTTTAACACTTTACTGGTTGTTAATGATGAGCCCGCTTCTTTCCAGGTTCACTACCGCTCTTCTCTTGTTTATCCTCTTAGTAATCTTACATACTGTGCATGTCAGTGACTGACACTGGCCCGTAGTTTAATGCTGTCTGTATGTCCCTTTCTGGTGGCAAAAGCTCTAGATTCACACGGTGAGTGTCCGCGTTCGATTCCCGGAAAGGATAGAAACATTGTGCGTGTTTCCTTACACCGGTTGTCTATGTTCACCCATCAGTAAAGTGGGTACCTGGGTGTTAGTCGACTTGTGTGGGTCGCATCCTGGGACAAAATTGACCTAATTTTTCTGAAATGCTCAACATAACAAGGGGCTTTCTACATAGATTGTCATTGATGTCAGCTATGGTCTGTATACCTTGTACATGTACTTGTAGAAATAAAGTTAATATTATTATTATTATTATTATTATTATTATTATTATTATTATTATTATTATTATTAGTATTTGCTGTCTTCCACACCTCTGGCAGTTGCCTATACCAAATGATTTCTTGAAGATTGTAATTGTTGGTTTACACAGTGGTGTTTAGTGAGACACACTCACAGTACTCTTGTTGTGTCTTTCAGGACCAAGGGATACCTGGTCCCGTTGTCTTCCAGGTATCTCATTCAAACGTTTCTTCATCTCTTCTTCCGTTGTGTGTATTGTGTCCAGTCCATATTCCCTTCGACTCTGATAGTGTATGTGTGTGTGTGTGTATGTATGTGCGTGTGTGTGTGTGTGTGTGTGTGTGTGTGTGTGTGTGTGTGTGTGCGCGCGTACGTGCGCTTCCAGGAAAGGTGTGGAGAAAGATTGAACAGTTAATTGGGATGAAATCTCTCTAGAGTCGGGTGTTAAGATAATTTGTGAGTAATTGCAAATTACTTCCGGAGTCATTGTTGCCATTTAGATCATGTAGTGAAGTAATTCTGTACAGCCAAGAAACTCCTTTATCATAGTAGGGAGTAGTTACCTTCTTTTTCATGGTAGAAAACAGTTGTTTGTCATGGTAGGAACTAGTTACTTTGTCATGGTAGGAACTAGTTACTTCGTTTGTCATGGTAGGAACTAGTTACTTCGTTTGTCATGGTAGGAACTAGATACTTTGTCATGGTAGGAACTAGTTACTTTGTCATGGTAGGAACTAGTTACTTTGTCATGGTAGGAACTAGTTACTTTGTCATGGTAGGAACTAGTTACTTCGTTTGTCATGGTAGGAACTAGTTACTTTGTCATGGTAGGAACTAGTTACTTTGTCATGGTAGGAACTAGTTACTTCGTTTGTCATGGTAGGAACTAGTTACTTCGTTTGTCATGGTAGGAACTAGTTACTTTGTTATGGTAGGAACTAGTTACTTTGTCATGGTAGGAACTAGTTACTTTGTCATGGTAGGAACTAGTTACTTCGTTTGTCATGGTAGGAACTAGATACTTTGTCATGGTAGGAACTAGTTACTTTGTCATGGTAGGAACTAGATACTTTGTCATGGTAGGAACTAGTTACTTCGTTTGTCATGGTAGGAACTAGATACTTTGTCATGGTAGGAACTAGTTACTTTGTCATGGTAGGAACTAGATACTTTGTCATGGTAGGAACTAGTTACTTTGTCATGGTAGGAACTAGTTACTTCGTTTGTCACGGTAGGAACTAGTTACTTTTGTCATGGTAGGAACTAGTTACTTTGTCATGTTAGGAACTAGTTACTTTGTCATGTTAGGAACTAGTTACTTCGTTTGTCGTGGTAGGAACTAGTTACTTTGTCATGGTAGGAACTAGTTACTTTGTCGTGGTAGGAACTAGTTACTTTGTCATGTTAGGAACTAGTTACTTCGTTTGTCGTGGTAGGAACTAGTAACTTTGTCATGGTAGGAACTAGTTACTTTGTCATGTTAGGAACTAGTTACTTCGTTTGTCGTGGTAGGAACTAGTTACTTTGTCATGGTAGGAACTAGTTACTTTGTCGTGGTAGGAACTAGTTACTTTGTCATGTTAGGAACTAGTTACTTCGTTTGTCGTGGTAGGAACTAGTAACTTTGTCGTGGTAGGAACTAGTTACTTCGTCGTGGTAGGAACTAGTTACTTCGTTTGTCGTGGTAGGAACTAGTTACTTTGTCATGGTAGGAACTAGTTACTTTGTCGTGGTAGGAACTAGTTACTTTGTCATGTTAGGAACTAGTTACTTCGTTTGTCGTGGTAGGAACTAGTTACTTTGTCATGGTAGGAACTAGTAACTTTGTCGTGGTAGGAACTAGTTACCTTGTCATGTTAGGAACTAGTTACTTCGTTTGTCATGGTAGGAACTAGTTACTTTGTTATGGTAGGAACTAGTTACTTTGTTATGGTAGGAACTAGTTACTTTGTCATGTTAGGAACTAGTTACTTCGGTTGTCATGGTAGGAACTAGTTACTTTGTTATGGTAGGAACTAGTTACTTTGTTTGTCATGGTAGGAACTAGTTACTTTGTTTGTCATGGTAGGAACTAGTTACTTTGTTATGGTAGGAACTAGTTACTTTGTCATGGTAGGAACTAGTTACTTTGTCATGGTAGGAACTAGTTACTTTGTCATGGTAGGAACTAGTTACTTCGTTTGTCATGGTAGGAACTAGTTACTTTGTCATGGTAGGAGCTAGTTACTTCGTTTGTCATGGTAGGAACTAGTTACTTTGTTATGGTAGGAACTAGTTACTTTGTCATGGTAGGAACTAGTTACTTTGTTTGTCATGGTAGGAACTAGTTACTTTGTCATGCTAGGAACTAGTTACTTCATTTGTCATGGTAGGAACTAGTTACTTTGTCATGGTAGGAACTAGTTACTTCGTTTGTCATGGTAGGAACTAGTTACTTTGTCATGGTAGGAACTAGTTACTTTGTCATAGTAGGAACTAGTTACTTTGTCATGGTAGGAACTAGATACTTTGTCATGGTAGGAACTAGTTACTTTGTCATGGTAGGAACTAGTTACTTCGTTTGTCATGGTAGGAACTAGTTACTTTGTCATGGTAGGAACTAGTTACTTTGTCATGGTAGGAACTAGTTACTTTGTCATGGCAGGAACTAGTTACTTCGTTTGTCACGGTAGGAACTAGTTACTTTTGTCATGGTAGGAACTAGTTACTTTGTCATGGTAGGGACCAGTTACTTTGTCATGGTAGGAACTAGATACTTTGTCATGGTAGGAACTAGTTACTTCGTTTGTCACGGTAGGAGCTAGTTACTTTGTCATGGTAGGAACTAGTTACTTCGTTTGTCACGGTAGGAACTAGTTACTTTGTCATGGTAGGAACTAGTTACTTTGTCATGGTAGGAACTAGTTACTTTGTCATGGTAGGAACTAGTTACTTTGTCATGGTAGGAACTATTTACTTCGTTTGCCTTTGTAGGAACTAGTAACTTTGTCATGGTAGGAACTAGTTACTTTGTCGTGGTAAGAACTAGTTACTTCGTTTGCCTTTGTAGGAACTAGTAACTTTGTCATGGTAGGAACTAGTTACTTTGTCATGTTAGGAACTAGTTACTTCGTTTGTCGTGGTAGGAACTAGTTACTTTGTCGTGGTAGGAACTAGTTTGTCATATTAGGAACTAGTTACTTCGTTTGTCGTGGTAGGAACTAGTTACTTCGTCGTGGTAGGAACTAGTTACTTCGTCGTGGTAGTAACTAGTTACTTTGTCACGTTAGGAACTAGTTACTTCGTTTGTCATGGTAGGAACTAGTTACTTTGTCATGGTAGGAACTAGTTACTTTGTCGTGGTAGGAGCTAGTTACTTCGTTTGTCATGGTAGGAACTAGTTACTTCGTTTGTCATGGTGGGAACTAGTTACTTTGTCATGGTAGGAACTAGTTACTTTGTCATGTTAGGAACTAGTTACTTCGTTTGTCATTGTAGGAACTAGTTACTTTTTCATGGTAGGAACTAGTTACTTTGTCATGGTAGGAACTAGTTACTTCGTTTGTCATGGTGGGAACTAGTTACTTTGTCATGGTAGGAACTAGTTACTTCGTTTGTCATGGTAGGAACTAGTTACTTCGTTTGTCATGGTGGGAACTAGTTACTTTGTCATGGTAGGAACTAGTTACTTCGTTTGTCATTGTAGGAACTAGTTACTTTGTCATGGTAGGAACTAGTTACTTTGTCGTGGTAGGAACTAGTTACTTCGTTTGTCATTTAGGAACTAGTTACTTTGCCATGGTAGGAACTAGTTACTTTGTCGTGGTAGGAACTGGTTACTTCGTTTGTCATTTAGGAACTAGTTACTTTGTCATGGTAGGAACTAGTTACTTTGTCGTGGTAGGAACTAGTTACTTCGTTTGTCATTTAGGAACTAGTTACTTTGCCATGGTAGGAACTAGTTACTTTGTCGTGGTAGGAACTAGTTACTTCGTTTGTCATTTAGGAACTAGTTACTTTGTCATGGTAGGAACTAGTTACTTTGTCGTGGTAGGAACTAGTTACTTCGTTTGTCATTTAGGAACTAGTTACTTTGCCATGGTAGGAACTAGTTACTTTGTCGTGGTAGGAACTAGTTACTTCGTTTGTCATTTAGGAACTAGTTACTTTGTCATGGTAGGAACTAGTTACTTTGTCGTGGTAGGAACTAGTTACTTCGTTTGTCATTTAGGAACTAGTTACTTTGCCATGGTAGGAACTAGTTACCTTATTTCATTGTAAAGACTAGTTTATACAGGAAAGCATATATATATATATATATATATATATATATATATATATATATATATATATATATATATATATATATATATATATTATAATTTGTAGAGCGCTAGACCCGTGTAGGTCATTCGTTTTTAACTATTCCAGTTTTAGATTCTGAGTATTTCTCGTGTAGACATAAAACAAAAAGCAGTCTTGGTGAAGGGTTCTTGATGCAAGGAATGGGAGTTGCATGATCCCAACGGTTATGAAAAATTGACGCTTCACGCACTGTGTTTTCATTTCTGTTTTCAAAACTGCGTTACTAGTTAGGTAACGCGTCTGTTGATTAGCAAACGGAGAATGGAGCCGTCACCACTCCTTGTGCTGAATAACCTACACGGTTTTAGCGCTTCACAGCAACACCAATAATAATAACAATAATAATAATAATAATAATAATAATAATAATAATAATACAAATTTGGTTTACTGGCAACGTCTTCCTTTAGCTGTAATTTCTTTGTTACTACAAAAAAGTTAGACCAGCTTGGTTAACCGACAAAATTTTTATTATGCAAAATATGACCGTATTTAATTTTATGGTAAATTAAGTGTTGCCGCAAATAATTTAGGAATTAGACACACGTTCAGCAGCCGGATGTCTTCATCTGAAGACGTGCAGAGATGATATATAGCAGCAGATGAGGTGATCAGTCAGGATGAGGTGATCAGTCAGGATGAGGTGATCAGTCAGGATGAGGTGATCAGTCAGGATGAGGTGATCAGTCAGGATGAGGTGATCAGTCAGGATGAGGTGATCAGTCAGGATGAGGTGATCAGTCGTCGTATATCATTTCACATATACCAGGATTAACGTGACACTTGGTCTCGCCCTTCCTGGAGACCAGCAACAATTTTTTTTTTTGCTCCTGGTTATGCAGATCATTTCTGGTAACTTGGGTTAATTTTGTTCCCAGGATGCGACCCACACCCGTCGCCTTACACCCGGGTACCTACTTACTGCTAGGTGAACAGGGACAATAGGTGTCTTAAGGAAACACGCCCAGTATTTTCAGTAAATAAAAATATATATTGTTGAATATTTCATATAATTTTTTTAAAAAATACGTGAAACGTTAAAATAAATAAGAAAAAGTGTACTAAAATTTTATTTTCTTGCATATTTCGACGATTTAGAGCTAATTAAATATTGAATTTTGAATTTTTAGAATCCATCATTCTATTTTTATGGGTAGCATTGAAAATGGGTTGGGTAAATATTTTTGTTAGTGGGTTTGGGTTTGGGTTTGATGAAGATTTGCCTGGCATAGGCCAGTAGACCTGCTGCAGTGTTTCTCCATTATGTTCTTAGCATTCGTAATTTACACAAATGGTTGAATTTTTTCGAAGATGCATTCCTTTATGGCAGTATTGTGTAGCAGGGCACTTTTATGTACTATATGTTAAGGAGTATATGTGGCCATATTTTTAGGCTGGTACGTGAGTGGTTATGTTATTTACATGTTCCGACCGTTTCAAAGGACTTCTGTCAGACGTCACGTGATCAACACACCTCCAGAGAATCTCCTGAGTCGTTCTGGCACTCGTGCTGCGGTCTCAGTGCCAGGAATGGTTCAAATGGAATTGGAAGACTCACCGCGCCTTTGTCATAGGGCTGCCCCTGCCATAAGGCTGTAAATGGTACTCCACTTGACAAGAATGCTCACCGTGCCCCTCCCTTAGCTTTGTAAATTGCGACACTCCTTCAGCAGCCACTGCCGGATTACCACATAGAGAAGGCCTGGGCCAAGACCCATCCTGGTAAACCCACATGAACATGAACGTTTCAACTACATTTGGGGGTGAGAAAAGGGTATTTTGGGGGGAAGGGTGAATGTTATGCTTTGGAGTTAGCTAATGTGAAGTAATCAGGTGCCACTTGCTTACGTCGTTTTTTAGTAACAAATATTGTGTGTTAATCCCTTATGATGTCATGTAAGCATTTTGCATGAGTTACTGGTGGCGTCATTGACATTTTACCTCGTACAATACATACATACACTCTTACCTCCGCATTATTTAACTTAGCCATACATACTGCGTTACATAAATTGTAGCATTGATCTTCACATATAGGGTTTTGCTTGCATTGATACTAAATATGTGTGCTGGTGTGTAGCTGGGGAGGAGGGGGTTCTAGTGACCCCCCCAACCCCCAGGGACTTGTAAGGTGAAGTCAGTGTACCTGGAGCACTGAACCGCGACACTGCTCTATCGTTTTGTATACCACTTGACATTATTATTGAAGTCAACCTGTTCTCCATTGTGCTAGTTGGGTTTCAACGTACTGTTTGGAATACTTAATTTTTTGTAGATACCAGAGTTGAGATATTTACTATTTACAACAAATACCTTTTATTGGCTTAAATAAAATGTTAAATAAAATTAGTTACTGACTTTCGTTTTATTTTTGCATTGTGCTTTTCTATGCCATATCCACGTTACAGTTATTTATAGGTCTTACACACAGGTCTTGTACCACATAGTTTGTGTTTTATCATGTATATCTATATCACAGTTTATATTGTACTATAACATAATTTATATTCTTCAAGAGTCAAGTATTTTCTCTCAGTATCATTACGTGACACTTGACAACATTAAACGCCATCATCCACTTATGACGCCATTTGCTCCACTTCCTAAAATCTTCTTGAAGGGACTAGCAATAACTCACCAAAAACCCAACAATCATAAGATGAGTCTTATGAGGACGTTTCGATCCGTCCAAGAGACCATTGTCAACTCTCAACTGTTACGAGAAAAGTAATCTAATAGAATTCTCCGCTTTTTTGTCTTAATTGTTCCAGCCAAGGTACTGTAACTCCAGTCTTCCTGTTTTTGCATCAGTAAACACATACTAGAGTTATTACTGGCTTCAGCCTGTGTGGTAAACACGATTAATGTATATCTCTTAAGCAAGACTAGAAGTATAATGTAATTTAATGGTGGTTATTATGGAAATGTCTATATCTGGACAGATATTAATGAATTTAATTTGCATGGTATTTGGTAACGTAGATGTGTGCAAGTGATTATACCGAGATGGTTACAGAGATTTATCTCGTACCAAGGTATATACACCATAAAGCATATTATTATTATTATTATTATTATTATTATTATTATTATTATTATTATTATTACATGTTTCGACGTTTCAGAGTAAGTTCAGGCATTTTCTGGCATTTCAATTAGCGAAAACATGTGGATTAAATGTGTGTTTTCCAGGGAGTGAGCACCAAATTGGGTGTATCTCACAGGTTCTATACGAGGAGCAGTGCATATTTCCTAGAGCTTATGCAACATTATCCTTGTGGCTTAGCGCTTCTTTTTGATTATCATAATAATAATTATGCAACATTAGGATATGTATCTCCTAGGGTATATATAAAGCCAAGCTTGCATCTCCAAGGTTACATACACAAAGAAGACTGTATATCATGGTAGGTGCACAGAAGAGAGTATTTCTCACACACATCTAGAGGTGTGCGTATACAAGATTATATAAAACAAAAGTGTCTCACTGGATATATACACAGGAAAATTATCTCCTAGCATATGTAAATAAAAAAACTGTATCTCATACGTTATATGCAATGATGAGTGTATCCCCAGGATATGTTAAATGACAAGTGTTTATTTTTATATGCAACGGAAGTATAAATCTGCACCTAAAATAGCAAAATTCAGACACGACATGAAGCGTTGAAACACCACAGCATCCATGGCTGATTTATGGGAAATTCAGTGAATGGAATAGGTTGGAGCAGTGACTGGAGACGTGGAAAATGAGTCGCAGTGTTGACAAGTGTGCATTCTGGGTGTAACAATTACAGACACGAGTATAAAATGTTTGTAAACTAGCTGAAACAAAAGAAGAAAAGGTCTTAGCAAACTTACCAAACAATAACTAATTGCAAGCAACAAAGCCAACAAATTTCTCGGATTTAAAGGTATAAATTTTGACTACAATACGCCAGAAACAATATTGGCTTTGGTAATACAATGAAATATGGAACATCAAGCCTTTAAATTAGAATCTCTATAATGTAATTGTTAGACAGTATTTTCAACATGCTGTCCAGTTCCGGTTCCAAAATTACTTAAAAATAATGAAGATGTATTGAAGAGGGTAGAGCGTAGGACAACTAGGCTCGTACCGTCACTGAGAAGCACAAAGAATGAAGAAAGACTCATAGCACGTAGATAAATGGTTCAGAGAACCGATAAGTTGATAAATTAGACACATGTGCAGCACTTCTGATCTTCATTCTTCTTCTTTGTATTGGACTGATGAAGCCACTGTGTGGCGAAACGTCTCTACAATAAAGATACCCAAGTGTTGCACATGTGTCAAATTTATCACCTGAGAGCATGTAACGTGTTCTTAGGAAACATCGCGCGTGGTGTGCTGCGTGTCAAATGACAATTTGTTCAATAATCTCTGTAATTAATCAACCAAATTTAATGAATTTTAAATATAATATGTTCTTAGGAATATGATGTACATAATAATGACATACAAGCAGCAGTTATAAACTTTATTTAGACCATCTCACCCCAAGACAGGTTTTTTCTGCTGAGCGGGTGAAAAGTCGTGCCAGTAAAGTTTGCAGTCACCGCTTGTGTCTTTATCAACCTCAACTTGTCAGTATTGCCATACCATCTTTTAGTAGATTATATAGGAGTATGTTAATATATGCATTTGTATTTTCTCAGAAATTCCTGTAATATCTGTTGAGACTATAAGAAACAATATAGTATAAATTTTCAAATCATTACTTTCTTACTAAAGAAAATGCAATATATTACAGACAATAATTCACATAGACTAAACAGAGCATTTAGTAATATTAATCTGCTAATATTGTCTCTCCACCTGAGTAAACAGACTCATACATACATGCTCATACAATAGTTTTCCCTCCGCTGAACATACATTGTGTATTATATGTTGGGTATATGTCAAGTGCACAATTCGTAAAGCATAAAATATTTTAAAATTTCATTAAGATCCGCCAATTTTCGATGCATTTTTAAATCTTTAAAAAAAAATTAAATACAAGTCACCCAAGAAATCTCGACGTTTGGCTAAATAAACAAAAATAAAGAATCGAAGATATTTGTGCGTAAAGAATTTCCAATCTCTACCTTCCACACAAATATATATATATTTTACCTCGAGTCCTCCCAGTTAGAAAGTGAGAGGCACATTTTAAAACAATTAAATTCCACCGATTTTGAAGATATTTTCCCTTCTGGGCGAGTGTCTGTTTTTTTTCTCTCTCTCTCAAGCAAGCGGGCATTGATGCCTGTGAAGAGTTTTTGATCCATGGAATTGGATTATCCTTCCTTTCATTGGGTTGATTGATTGCTTCCCATTCCCTGTGAATATAAAATAAGATTATTTTGCTTTAATATAAATAATACAGTGAATGTATGACGGTAGTCACGTTCACAGCAGCTTCTACCTTCATAAAATATAAATGGCAAGACGCTATATTTTTTTTTACTTGTAAAAAAGTAGATAACGTTTAAACTCGTGTGCAGTAAATAGATAATTACCAATAAATTGGTAAATAATAATTTAAAAATCAGTGTAAAAAGCAAAGAACTTTTAACACGAAAGTTCAATCCTGAGTCACCTGATTTTTTTTTTTTTGGTGATATATGAATCTAAGAAAGCGTACTGCTGACAATAATAATGACACGTTTCGCTCTGTGTAAAACATCATCAAACCATGACTTGACAAAGCTCTACACAGCGCCAATCGCTGTCACAAAAGCTTTTCCTGCAACTTGCGTCTTTAATTTGCTTTTCCTGATATTTCAAGCTTCGCCTCTGTTCCAGGTTACCAACTTGCCGCTATCATTACTTCTTTTCCACCTTTCCCCAAGCCATCTTGATGATGTGGAAGTCAACTCACCAGTCATGGAGGAATCTTGTACAATGTTTAATACAATATCATTGGCGGTGATCTAACACGGTGCTTACTCACCCTTCCGTCGTAATCCTCGGGCATTATTTCTGGCAGAGTTGATGTTACATGTGTTTTATTAGACACATGTTGGGATTACTCTAACTGATGTTACCTTAGATGTCACTTTTCTATGTTAGGATACGCATAATATGACTCACGAAATCATAATGACACGATTGCAAGCATAATATGCTGGTTGAAATAGCGTATTGCCTGCAGAGACAGAGACGTCTTGCGGCAACAGTCTGGTTGACCAGGCGAGCACTAGACGAGCCTGGCCCATGGCCGGGCTCAGAGAGTAGATATACTCTCGAAATTCTTCAAAGGTATATCAAAGGTATCCCCCTTTGTAGAGCTTCCTTATAATCTGATAAAGCTCTGCGCATTTCGAAACGTTGTTTAAAATAGAATCTCGTTCAGCTGTTTGTTTTTTTTTACATTGACAACGGTCATGTTGCGGCTCTTTATTGTTTACAGGTTATTGACCTTTCAGGTCCAGGTCACATTCTTACCCACACACCCTCTGATCCAGGTCACAATAATGCACACATATGTTTGGTGGTGGCCGCACCTCTGCTACGGACCGTGCCACACCTCCCACTGACAATGCCGCACCTCATCCATGAATATCACTGCCTCCTCTGCCACGCACAGCACCGCAACACTAGATCTTACTAGCTGGGTTGTCCGGCCATATTCCACCACACAGGGCGATTTTACTACACCAGGAAATGAAATCTGTCAGCCTGAGCTGGGAGACTTGTGGAACGCGATGGGGATGCCGGCAAGTGTTCCACTATAGGTACACTAGCTATGAGTGCTTCAAAGGTTTCGTTCCAGCAGGTCTGGAATCACTTTTGCATTTGATATCTTGTATCTGTATAAGGTGTTTGCGAGTAGGAATAGTCTGGTGGAGCTGGAGTGATGCTAAAAATGAATCAATACTACGATAAAGCCCTTCAGACTTAACTTATACTTACATCTTAGATTAAATTGCGTTAGCGATGTAATTACTGCTCGCTAATGAACTATTGCAAATTATGTATGTCAAAATTTATTTCGCCCTAATTACACTGTGAAAGTAATGCGCAAAATTCTGAAATACGAACGAGAAACAATTACTTAGCGGGTTGCTAAAGTCACTGTTGGAGAACTGTTGTTTCATAAGTCACTGTTGGAGATGCTGCGTAAGAACTTCTGTTCAATAAGTCACTGTTGGAGATGCGTAAGAACTTCTGTTCAATAAGCCACTGTTGGAGATGCTGCGTGAGAACTTCTCTTCAGTAAGTCACTGTTGGAGATGCTGCGTAAGAACTTCTGTTCAATAAGCCACTGTTGGAGATGCTACGTAAGAAGTTCTCTTCAATATGTCACTGTTGGAGATGCTGCATAAGAACTTCTGTTCAATAAGTAAATGTTGGAGAAGCTGCGTAAGAACCTCTGTTCAATAAGTCACTGTTGGAGATGCTGTGTAAGAACCTCTGTTCAATAAGTCACTGTTGGAGATGCTGCATAAGAACTTCTGTTCAATAAGTAAATGTTGGAGAAGCTGTGTAACAACCTCTGTTCAATAAGCCACTGTTGGAGATGCTGCATAAGAACTTCTGTTCAATAAGTCAATGTTGGAGATGCTGCATAAGAACTTCTGTTCAGTAAGTCACTGTTGGAGAAGCTGCGTAAGAACTTCTGTTGGCTGGCTCATCAAAACTAGACAGTTGAAGATTGGAAAAACGTCGCCTAGTCTGACGAATCGCGATTTCTGCAACGACACGCTGATGGTGGGGCAGAGTCTGGTGTACACCTTAGGGATGTGGTGGAACGGGAGATTAGCAACTTCTTGATGCAATCATGTCAACATGGACCAGAAGCTCTAAGGAATGTTTCCAGCACCTTGTTCAATTCATTCCACCAAGAATTGGGGCTGTTCTGGGAGGAAAAAGGGAGCCTTACCCAGTGCTAGAAAGGTTTACCTAATAATGTGTGTGTGTGTGTGTGTGTGTGTGTGTGTACTCACCTATTTGTACTCACCTATTTGTAGTTGCAGGGGTCGAGTCACAGCTCCTGGCCCCGCCTCTTCGCTGATTGCTACTAGGTCCTCTCTCTCCCTGCCCCATGAGCTCTATCATACCTCGCCTTAAAACTATGTATGGTTCCTGCCTCCACTACATCCCTTTCTAGGCTATTCCATGGCCTGACTACTCTATGACTGAAGAAATACTTCCTAACATCCCTTTGATTCATCTGAGTCTTCAACTTCCAATTGTGACCTCTTGTGTCGGTGTCCCATCTCTGGAACATCCCGTCTTTGTCCACCTTGTCTATTCCGCGCAGTATTTTATATGTCGTTATCATGTCTCCCCTGACCCTCCTGTCCTCCAGTGTCGTCAGGCCGATTTCCCTCAACCTTTCTTCGTAGGACAATCCCCGTAGCTCTGGGACTAGTCTTGTTGCAAACCTTTGCACTTTCTCTAATTTCTTGACGTGCTTGACTAGGTGTGGATTCCAAACTGGTGCTGCATACTCCAGTATGGGCCTGACGTAGATGGTATACAGAGTCTTAAACGAATCCTTACTGAGGTATCGGAACGCTATCCGTAGGTTTGCCAGTCGCCCGTATGCTGCAGCAGTTATCTGATTGATGTGTGCCTCAGGAGATATGCTCGGTGTTATACTCACCCCCAGATCTTTTTCCTTGAGTGAGGTTTGCAGTCTTTGGCCATCTAAACTATATTGTGTCTGCGGTCTTCTTTGCCCTTCCCCAATCTTCATGACTTTGCATTTGGCAGGGCTAAATTCAAGGAGCCAGTTGCTGGACCAGGCTTGTAGCCTGTCCAGGTCTCTTTGTAGTCCTGCCTGATCCTCGTCCGATTTGATTCTTCTCATTAATTTCGCATCATCTGCAAACAAGGAAACTTCCGAGTCTATCCCTTCCGTTATGTCGTTCACATATACCAAGAACAGAACAGGTCCTTGGACTGACCCCTGTGGAACCCCGCTTGTCACAGGCGCCCACCCTGACACCTCGTCGCGTACCATGACTCGTTGTTGCCTCCCTGTCAGATATTCTCTGATCCATTGCAGTGCCTTTCCTGTTATGTGTGCCTGATCCTCTAGCTTTTGCAGTAACCTCTTGTGAGGAACTGTGTCGAAGGCCTTCTTGCAGTCCAAAAATATGCAGTCGATCCACCCCTCTCTTGTCTTACTTCTGTCACCTTGTCATAAAAAACTAGTAGGTTTGTGACACAGGATTTTCCTTCCCTGAAACCGTGCTGGTTGTCAATTATACACTTGTTTCTTTCCAGGTGCCCCACCACTCTCCTCCTGATGATCTTCTCCATGACCTTGCATACTATACACGTTAGTGATACAGGTCTGTAGTTTAGTGCCTCATGTCTGTCTCCCTTTTTAAAAATTGGGACTACATTTGCCATTTTCCATACCTCAGGGAGTTGCCCAGTTTCAAATGATGTGTTGAAGATCTTTGTTAATGGCTCACACAATATCTCTGCTCCCTCTTTAAAGACCCATGGAGAGATGTTGTCTTGTCCCACCGCCTTTGAGGTGTCAAGTTCGCATAGCAGCTTCTTCACCTCCTCCTTGGTTATATGTACCTCATCCAGCACTTGCTGGTGTGCCCCCCAGTTCTGATTTCTTGGAGTCCTACTGGTTTCCACTGTAAATACCTCTTTAAATCTTGTGTTGAGCTCCTGACAAACCTCTCGATCGTTTCTTGTGAATTCCCCATCACACTTACTCAGTCTGATTACCTGGTCCTTGACTGTTGTTTTCCTCCTGATGTGGCTGTACAACAGCTTCGGGTCAGTCTTGACTTTCGATGCTATGTCATTTTCGTATTGCCGCTGAGCCTCCCTTCTTATCTGTGCATATTCGTTTCTGGCTCTTCGGCTAATCTCTTTATTTTCCTGAGTTCTCTGTCTTCTGTACCTTTTCCATTCTCTAGTACACCTAGTTTTTCCCTCCCTACACCTTTGGGTGAACCAAGGACTCGTTCTGTTCTTCCCATTATTTCTGTTTCCCTTGGGAACAAACCTCTCCTCTGCCTCCTTGCATTTTGTTGCTACATAGTCCATCATTTCTTGTACTGGTTTTCCTGTCAGTTCCCTCTCCCACTGAATGTCTTGAAGGAAGTTCCTCATGCCTGAGTAGTTCCCCCTTTTGTAGTTTGGTTTTCCCAGCCTATTCCTGCTACTCTCTCTACTTGAAGCTCAACTATGTAGTCGAAGCACAGAATCACATGATCACTAGCTCCCAGGGGTCTTTCATACATGATACCCTCGATGTCCGAATTACTCATGGTGAATACAAGGTCCAGCCTTGCTGGTTCATCCTCTCCTCTCTCTCTGGTAGTGTCTCTAACATGTTGATGAATGAGGTTTTCCAGTACCACATCCATCATCTTGGCTCTCCATGTTTCGGGACCTCCATGGGGCTCCAGGTTTTCCCAGTCAATCTCCTTGTGATTGAAATCACCCATAACTAGTAACTGCTCCCCCCATGTGTGCTCTCCTGGCCACCTCGGCTAGTGTGTCGATCATTGCTCTGTTGCTCTCATCGTATTCTTCTCTTGGCCTCCTGCAGTTCTGTGGTGGGTTGTACATTACTGCAATTATCACCTTATGCCCCTCAGACTGGATTGTTCCTACTAAGTAGTCCCTTTCGCCCGTGCCATCCATTCCTTCCATTTTCTCAAAACCCCACTGGTTTTTAATGAGCAGTGCAACTCCTCCTCCCCCTCTCCTCCCTCTGTCTTTCCTGAGGATTTGATATCCGGATGGAAAGATTGAATCTGTTATTATTCTGGTGAGTTTTGTTTCTGTGAGTGCTATTATGTCTGGGGATGTCTCTTTGATTCTTTCGTGCCACTCCTCATACTTGTTTGTTATTCCATCTGCATTTGTATACCACACCTTCAACTTCTTCTCTAAGACTGTGGTCTGGGAGGTATATTGGGGTTGGGGAAGTGGGAGACCTGGTAAGGAACTATGGGTTGTTGCTGTGGGGGTGGAGTTTGTAATGTAGTGGGTGGGGGCATTGGATGTGGCATGGGTGTTTTGATTTAGAGTGTTTGGTTGCACTGGGGTTGACCTGGTTGGGAGGCTTCTATGTGTGTGTGTGTGTGTGTGTGTGTGTGTGTGTGTGTGTGTGTGTGTGTGTGTTGTGTGTGTCGTGCCGAATGGGTAAAACTGGTCAGTTAGCAAGAACTCAAATAAAATTAAGTTCTTTCTAAAAATTTTCTCTTATATGTTTTCAATTATGTTAATGTAAAAATTAATAATTTTTTTACCAAAAGAACCTTAGAAAGCTTACCAAACCTTAATTTAGCCTAATCCAACTAAATATGTTTTAGATAAGTTTACAGTAATTTAATAATAAACGAACACATTGAAATATATTTTTGTCGTTAGTTTCAGAATGATTTTTGCGAAATTATTGCTTACACAAATTTTCGCTTGCCTTATTCGGCAAGAAGAGCGTTGCTATTTAAGCCAAAATCCCAACTTTTACCTATTCGGCAAATCCTACAAGAATCACTCACCCATCAGAGCTGGGTGTTATACCGTGATTCGAGGACATACGATGCTAGTTGCAGTGTTGTTATTGATTAAATACCACTTGTTCGTGGTTACAACACTATATATACTGCTTGTGGAGGCTAGTACACCAAACGGGGAGGAGGATGAAATTAGCTCTGAGGCACCATCATATGTCCTCGGATCACTGTACAACACCTAGCTCTGCTGGGTGCGTGATTCTTGTAGGATTGTATGGTCCCGTGGGATAGAGCGTCGTGAATTTTCGCTCACCATGAGGCGGGCTAAAACTACACCGGTTCTGTCCCCCGGCTAGTCGCAGTGTTATTGATTAAATACCACTTGTTCGTGGTTACAATATATATATATATGCAATAAGATCACAGTAAACAGGTGATTTCAGAATATGCAAAACAACCACTCTGAAAGAATAAGAAATTCCAAGCGCTTTCGTGACTACTCACATTATCAAGGAACTATGAAAGTAAAGCATCCAAGGAAGCTATATAAGGGGTCTGGCCGGCACCTCACTATCAGATCCCACAACGGTTTAAACACCTGACGCGCGCCGACCCAACTTGGATAGGTCCTTGGCACAACTCACCTCACAAACTATTCTACCCAAGAAATAAGAAATTTTAAAGATTATTTGTCCAGTGTATTATTAAATTCTTCCCAAATTCTATTAATTATAAATGGATCTAATTTATATAAACCAAAGGAAATATTCATATTATTGTCAAAACTGCTTTTTATGAAACAAGATTCAATTATATTCCTGTCGACCATGGACTTGCTTGATACTACTTTCTCAACTTTTTGAAAATCAATTGGATGGTTAAAATCTCTTACATGAATAAATAGAGCATTGGAATCTTGTCCAGTTCTAATGCTATATTTATGTTGTTTTAATCTTAGTTCGAGATTTTTACCAGTTTGACCGTAATAAACTTTATCGCAAATTTTACAAGGAATCTTATAGACACATCCATCAGCATTTTGGGGGGAATTCTTTATCAAAATTTTTTTACTGTATCAAGATTTTTGAATACAACTTTAATATTAAAAGTCTTAAGAAGAGAAGGCATATCAACCAAGTTTTCATGGTAAGGGAGAACCAACATATTTTTATATGAATAAGGCTGGTTGTCCCTTTTTGGATTGTAAAAAGTATTTCTAGCAACTTTAAAAGATTTATCAATTACATTTCTTGGGTATTTTAAATCATTACCTATTTCATAAATTTTGGATATTTCCTCATCTATGAACTCAGGACTACAAATTCGTAAAGCTCTCAAAAACATTGATGAGAAAACAGACAGTTTGACTCTATCTTGATGCGAGGAATAATAGTGGACATAGGAACAGTTATTTGTAGGTTTTCTGTAAATTTTAAATTTGAATTCATTATTACCCTTAATAATTAAAACATCTAGAAAAGGCAATGAGTCACGAAAGCGCTTGGAATTTCTTATTCTTTCAGAGTGGTTGTTTTGCATATTCTGAAATCACCTGTTTACTGTGATCTTATTGCATATATATATATATATATATATATATATATATATATATATATATATATATATATATATATATATATATATATAATTATAAAATAGAACATTGAGGAGCGCTAACAGGCAGGCAGGTAGGATGTTGCACATGAGGTGAGTACACGATGAGTGCAACACAGCTTTAAGAGTGGACTCTGTACAAGTTCTCCGTTAAAAATGCTTTTGATATCCGTAGCGGAGGTGCAGTGTGGTCACCCAACGCTCTCTCTCTATATTTTTGCATTAATGATGAGAAATTCCAGTATGAGTAAGGTTTTCTTTGGTTGTGAGTGTATTTTGAATTTCCTGTACATTCCGCAATAACCTGCATGGTAAGAAATTATGTACGTATTTGTATATTGTGTATCTGTAAAGTGTTTATTGGTTAGTGATCGGCATTTTAGGGAATAATTTCTTAATTATATTACGACAGAGCTTAAGTACAACGGAGTTTTTGTAGTGGTTAATCGTATACTAAAATATAATCTTAATACATGGCCAAACAGTCTTCACACACACACACACACACACACACACACACACACACGCACACAGGAGCTGAGTCTCTACCCCTGCAACCACAATTAGGTGAGTACACACACACACACACACACACACACACACACACACACACACACACACACACACACACACACACACAATACTGCGTGGAATAGACAAGGTGGACAAAGACAGGATGTTCCAGGGAGGGGACACAGAAACAAGAGGCCACAATTGGAAGTTGAAGACACAAATGAGTCAGAGAGATATTAGGAAGTATTTCTTCAGTCATAGAGTTGTAAGGCAGTGGAATAGCCTAGAAAATGACGTAGTGGAGGCAGGAACCATACACAGTTTTAAGACGAGGTTTGATAAAGCTCATGGAGTGGGGAGAGAGAGGGCCCAGTAGCAACCGGTGAAGAGGCAGGGCCAGGAGCTAAGACTCGACCCCTGCAACCACAAATAGGTGAGCAAATAGGTGAGTACAGTTGACACAGTTGAAGGTGTGGTATACAAATGCATATGGAATAACAAATAAGTATGAGAAGTGGCATGAAAGAATCAAGGAGACATCCCCAGACATAATAGCACTCACAGAAACAAAACTCACCAGAATAATAACAGATTCAATCTCTCCATCCGGATATCAAATCCTCAGGAAAGACAGAGGGAGGAGAGGGGCAGGAGGAGTTGCACTGCTCATTAAAAACCAGTGGGGTTTTGAGAAAATGGAAGGAATGGATGGCACAGGCGAAAGGGACTACTTAGTAGGAACAATCCAGTCTGAGGGACATAAGGTGATAATTGCAGTAATGTACAACCCACCACAGAACTGCAGGAGGCCAAGAGAAGAATACGATGAGAGCAACAGAGCAATGGACGACACACTAGCCGAGGTGGCCAGGAGAGCACACATGGGGGGAGCAAAGTTACTAGTTATGGGTGATTTCAATCACAAAGAGATTGACTGGGAAAACCTGGAGCCCCATGGGGGTCCCGAAACATGGAGAGCCAAGATGATGGATGTGGTACTGGAAAACCTCATGCATCAACATGTTAGAGACACTACCAGAGAGAGAGGAGAGGATGAACCAGCAAGAGTGGACCTTGTATTCACCTTGAGTAGTTCGGACAACGAGGATATCATGTATGAAAGGCCCCTGGGAGCTAGTGATCATGTGGTTCTGTGCTTCGACTACATAGTTGAGCTTCAAGTGGAGAGAGTAGCAGGAATAGGTTGGGAAAAACCAAACTACAAAAGGGGGAGCTACTCAGGCATGAGGAACTTCCTTCAAGACATTCAGTGGGAGAGGGAACTGACAGGAAAACCAGTACAAGAAATGATGGACTATGTGGCAACAAAATGCATGGAGGCAGAGGAGAGGTTTGTTCCCAAGGGAAACAGAAATAATGGGAAGAACAGAACGAGTCCTTGGTTCACCCAAAGGTGTAGGGAGGGAAAAACTAGGTGTACTAGAGAATGGAAAAGGTACAGAAGACAGAGAACTCAGGAAAATAAAGAGATTAGCCGAAGAGCCAGAAACGAATATGCACAGATAACAAGGGAGGCGCAGCGACAATATGAAAATGACATAGCATCGAAAGTCAAGTCTTACCCGAAGCTGTTGTATAGCCACATCAGGAGGAAAACAACAGTCAAGGACCAGGTAATCAGACTGAGGAAGGGTGATGGGGAGTTCACAAGAAACGACCGAGAGGTATGTCAGGAGCTCAACACGTGGAAACCAGTAGGACTCCAGGAAATCAGAACAGGGGGGTACACCAGCAAGTGCTGGATGAGGTACATATAACCAAGGAGGTGGTGAATAAGCTGCTATGCGAAGTTGACACCTCAAAGGCGGTGGGACCAGGCAACATCTCTCCGTGGGTCCTTAAAGAGGGAGCAGAGATACTGTGTGAGCCATTAACAAAGATCTTCAACACATCAATTGAAACTGGGCAACTCCCTGAGGTATGGAAGATGGCAAATGTAGTCCCAACTTTTAAAAAGGGAGACAGACATGAGGCACTAAACTACAGACCTGTATCACTAACGTGTGTAGTATGCAAAGTCATGGAGAAGATCATTAGGAGGAGAGTGGTGGAGCACCTGGAAAGAAACAAGTGTATAATTGACAACCAGCACGGTTTCAGGGAAGGAAAATCCTGTGTCACAAACCTACTGGAGTTTTACGACAAGGTGACAGAAGTAAGACAAGAGAGAGAGGGGTGGATCGACTGCATTTTTTGGACTGCAAGAAGGCCTTCGACACAGTTCCTCACAAGAGGTTACTGCAAAAGCTAGAGGATGAGGCATACATAACAGGAAAGGCACTGCAATGGATCAGAGAATACCTGACAGGGAGGCAACAACGAGTCATGGTACGTGACGAGGTGTCAGTGGGCGCCTGTGATAAGCGGGGTTCCACAGGGGTCAATCCTAGGACCTGTGCTGTTCTTGGTATATGTGAATGACATAACGGAAGGGATTGTCTCAGAAGTGTCCTTGTTTGCAGATGATGTGAAGTTAATGAGAAGAATCAAATCGGATGAGGATCAGGCAGGACTACAAAGAGACCTGGACAGGCTACAAGCCTGGTCCAGCAACTGGCTCCTTGAGTTTAACCCTGCCAAATGCAAAGTCATGAAGATTGGGGAAGGGCAGAGAAGACCGCAGACACAATATAGTCTAGATGGCCAAAGACTGCAAACCTCACTCAAGGAAAAAGATCTGGGGTTGAGTATAACACCGAGCATATCTCCTGAGACGCACATCAGTCAGATAACTGCTGCAGCATACGGGCGCCTGGCAAACCTACGGATAGCCTTCCGATACCTCAGTAAGGATTCGTTCAAGACTGTATACCATTTACGTCAGGCCCATACTGGAGTATGCAGCACCAGTTTGGAATCCACACCTAGTCAAGTACGTCAAGAAATTAGAGAAAGTGCAAAGGTTTGCAACAAGACTAGTCCCAGAGCTAAGGGGATTGTCCTACGAAGAAAGGTTGAGGGAAATCGGCCTGACGACACTGGAGGACAGGAGGGTCAGGGGAGACATGATAACGACATATAAAATACTGCGCGGAATAGACAAGGTGGGCAAAGACGGGATATTCCAGAGAAGGGACACAGACACAAGAGGTCACAATTGGAAGTTGAAGACTCAGATGAATCAAAGGGATGTTAGGAAGTATTTCTTCAGTCATAGAGTAGTCAGGCCGTGGAATAGCCTAGAAAGTGACGTAGTGGAGGCGGGAACCATACATAGTTTTAAGACGAGGTATGATAAAGCTCATGGAGCAGGGAGAGAGAGGACCTAGTAGCAATCAGCGAAGAGGCGGGGCCAGGAGCTATGACTCGACCCCTGCAACCACAAATAGGTGAGTACACACACACACACACACACACACACAGAAATGAGGCACTAAACTACAGACCTGTGTCTCTGACATGTATTGTGTGCAAAGTCATGGAGAAGATTATCAGGAGGAGAGTGGTGGAACACCTAGAACGGAACAAGATTATAAATGAAAACCAGCATGGGTTCATGGCAGGCAGATCCTGTGTCACAAACCTTCTGGAGTTTTCTGACAAGGTAGCAGAAGTAAGACACGAGAGAGAGGGGTGGGTTGATTGCATTTTCCTAGACTGCAGGAAGGCCTTTGACACAGTTCCCCACAAGAGATTAGTGCAGAAGCTGGAGGATCAGGCGCATATAACAGGGAGGGCACTGCAATGGATCAGGGAATACCTGACAGGGAGGCAACAACGAGTCATGGTACGTGAAGAGGTATCACAGTGGGCGCCTGTGACGAGAGGGGTCCCACAGGGGTCAGTTCTAGGATCAGTGCTATTTTTGATATATGCGAATGACATGATGGAAGGAATAGACTCTGAAGTGTCGCTATTCGCAGATGATGTGAAGCTGATGAGAAGAATTAAATCGGATGAGGATGAGGCAGGACTGCAAAGAGACTTGGACAGGCTGGACATGTGGTCCAGAAACTGGCTTCTCGAATTCAACCCTGCCAAATACAAAGTCATGAAGATTGGGGAGGGGCAAAGAAGACCGCAGACAGAGTATAGGCTAGGTGGACAAAGACTACAGACCTTACTCAGGGAGAAAGACCTTGGGGTGACCATAACACCGAGCACGTCACCGGAGGCACACATCAACCAAATAACTGCTGCAGCATACGGGCGCCTGGCAAACCTGAGAATAGCGTTCCGATACCTTAATAAGGAATCGTTCAAGACACTGTACACTGTGTATGTTAGGCCCATACTGGAGTATGCAGCACCAGTCTGGAACACACACCTGGTCAAGCACGTCAAGAAGTTAGAGAAAGTACAAAGGTTTGCAACAAGGCTAGTCCCAGAGCTCAGAGGAATGTCGTACGAGGAAGGTTGAGGGAAATCGGACTGACGACACTGGTTTACAGAAGGGTCAGGGGAGACATGATAACGATATACAAGATACTGCGGGGAATAGACAGAGATAGGATGTTCCAGAGAGGGGACACAGAAACAAGGGGTCACAACTGGAAGCTGAAGACTCAGACGAGTCACAGGGACGTTAGGAAGCATTTCTTCAGTCATAGAGTCGTCAGGAAGTGGAATAGCCTAGCAAGTGAAGTAGTGGAGGCAGGAACCATACATAGTTTTAAGAAGAGGTATGAAAAAGCTCAGGAAGCAGAGAGGGAGAGGACCTAGTAGCGATCAATGAAGAGGCGGGGCCAGGAGCTGAGTCTCGACCCCTGCAACCACAATTAGGTGAGTACACACACTATATATATACATTATATATATATATATATACATATATATATATATATATATATATAGGTTAGGTTTGCCTTTATTAAACAAATTGACCACGGTAACACGCTGACCATAGCCACGCTACACACCGCCACGCTATTTATGGTCACACACTGCATGGCCACACTATTCATGGTCACACTACACACGGCCAAATACTTGCATGAGGACTGCAGTTATACTTGCTCCAGGATGTGGTTGTTGAAGCTGTAGTCTTAGTTACGAACACTGCCCCGAGGTAGGCGTCCCATTCTGTGGCAACACTTGTCTGCACGTGAAGACCGGACCAGTTTCCCTTCTCTCACAACCATGCTGTGCACGTTTATGCATTCACTTTATCTGTTGTAATGCTCAATTGTGTGAGAAGAGCCTTCTGCTATGATTTGTTGACGTATCCAAACGGTGTGCATGCAAGCCTGGTGTGAATAGGCTTAATGAAGTATACTGTCGCACCTCTCTGGTCTGCTTTTATGTCTCATCTGTGAAGTATAGCCGGGTATCTTTTTCTCTGGAGTGTTCCCGAAACTATGAGTGAGCTTATCAGCGCTGGTGATGAGTCTCTTATGTTGGCAGACAGTATGTTTATCACCTATCTGGTGTTTCATCTCTTCCTGGCTACGTAGAGGCATACACAGATTTAGCAAAGGTGCATAGTCCAGTGATCTTGTATGGGATACTAAAACATACAAGACTGGTGCAGGGCAAGCTTTTATAGTGACACTGTTTCCTATATGTGGAGCTTAATCCAAGTGTACGGAGCGAAACGTTGTCACACCATAAGCTTGCTGTGTACCTCTGTCTTTTTTCTAAACTGTCGAAAGTATTCCTTTGTGCTCTGTACGTACTCAGCCGTAGAGCTGGAGAAGGAGTACCTGGATACATTTAGTTACAAATATAAAACAGGACACAGGTTCTTGTATGTGTAAAATACATCAGTCTTACCTATCTCTACAAGACTGAGTCTTCAAGACAGGCGCCTCGACGCTGGTCAAGTGCGTTCCATCTATGAAATTTCTCTGATCAGACTTGATGGCCTACCAGTCCTACTTCCTCAAGCATTGTGTGGCCCCTATAGGTTTACCGCTTCCCTGTCATTACAACAACAATAGTTGAGAAGACTGAGAGTGGCTGCTTTTTTAACAAATTATTAAAATAAATATATACGTTTCGGTTACTAGTTATCAGTGATGGAAATTTTATTTTTCCACATTTTAAGACTTAAACCTCAAAATAGTGTCATGAAGGAGATAGTAAATTTTAGAAATGTTAGTTGCTAATTTATTTTCCTTTGGGTTTACAATTTGTAAGAATAAAATAATCTACTGTTTTTTTTATAATGTGGTAATGTGAGACTTTAGGAAGGCGCATAACCTGTCACAGTATAAAGTTTTCCACACACTATTTAGTTTATAAAATAATATGATGTTCATACAGTAATCAAAACTCATTTTAATATAGTAACATTAACAACAGTGATAGTGACTGGAGTAGTAGGTATACAATGTTGTCTCTCCTATGTTTATTTTATACTTAAGGTAAAAGCTGAGTGAAGGTTCTAAAGGTTGCACCTCTTGTGGTATACTGGGGAACCTTAAGAGCAGTAGTATAAAAGGGTAATGCCACTGATATGTCTCTAGTGTTGAAGACTCTCCAGAAATGACAAAGCCAACCATGCATGATTGGTTGTGTCATTTCTGGCGAGAGATGAGTCGCCTTGCGCTTTCCTGTATTCTGTCCAGCAGCTGCTTATAAGATAGTCGTAGATAATTAAGAAGGTTAATGCATACTTAGGGTGAAAATAAACTTGCGCCTCAGTGTTTGCAGTTACGGTTGTTGATCAAATACAAGTTTCTGAGTTGTTTTACTTGAAAGTTCAGCAGGAGGTAGTTCATTGTCATTGAGCAATTAAATTACACACAAAAATATCAATATCACTGTTGCATACTTAGTTTCTTTAATTTATTCTAGTACCAACTCAAGCAGAAATGCAACGTTCTAGATAATCACTGTCTGTGTTGTCTCAAGCAAATGTAGTCTGCCACCGCTTGCCTGAACTCCTTCATATAGTTACTGAGTCGAGACACACATGAAGTATCAGTAGCCGCAGACCAGAGTTGTACAGAACCAAGTGCTCTACCACACACACACACACACACACACACACACACACACACACACACACACACACACAGGAAGTATTTCTTCAGTCATAGTCAGGCCGTGGAATAGCCTAGAAAGTGACGTAGTGGAGGCGGGAACCATACATAGTTTTAAGGCGAGGTATGATAGAGCTCATGGGGCAGGGAGAGAGAGGACCTAGTAGCAATCAGCGAAGAGGCGGGGCCAGGAGCTGTGACTCGACCCCTGCAACCACAACTAGGTGAGTACAAATAGGTGAGTACACTGATAAGTTATTGAGAGGTTCATCATATGATTATGACCCGGGTCAGAGTTCAGTCAGTCTGCTATATATTTGATGAACTCTTCAGAAACGTTATATTCAAAATGGCAGTTGATGCAACATAAGTGAACGTTGCAGAGACACACTGTGTGCGTATTTGTTCGAGTTCTTTTTGAAACATTTTTATGAACCTTAGTACTAAGTCTTATGAATAATGTATTTTTTTTATAAATTATCAAACATAAGCGAATAATGTAGGTGTGGGGAAGCGGGGGGAAGGCTCACTCACTAGCAGATAACCAGTTTGAGGCTTATTTAATGAAAAATACAAAACTGTGTATCCCGGACATGAAAACTTAAGCGTCCGCTGCCTCGCGTGTTGAAATAAGAATCTTCTTTATGAATTAGAAGCAACACAGTTTTCACTCTTTAAGAGAAAATACTGATAATTATCCTGCATCTTGCTGGGAATTAAAGACTTTTATTCCGTTATAAACTGAGAAACTCTTGAGTTTCTCGTTCTTTTATAATGATATATTGAGTCATTGTCATAGTATCCTGAAAATTACAGAGCCTTCCACTCTTCTGCATCGGAAATCACTAAGTCTTCTTTATTTATACTCCAAGAATTAAAGTCAACGTTCTTTGTAAGGCTCTCAACCAGTCGTGAGCAAGACTGAAGTCTGGAGAGCTGAGGAAATGTTGGATCATGACTTGAGTTTGTGTTTAACCTGCGTCCACGTTAATGGTGCATCCCCTACCATCACTTCTCACGCCATTTTACTCAAACTTTCTCCCGCAATGCACAAGAGCACCGTGAAGCAACGGAATATCAGAAACCAACCAAATCGCCTCCTGCACACACTTTTGCGGTGCCGTCCACAGCAGGGATATACGGTGCACAATAAACTAGCTACTACCATCCACAGTATAGAGATGTGGAAAAGGTGTGATAACACCGATATCTGTGGGGAAAGAACACTTGTGTACAGTTCAGGACATTAACAGGAAACGTGTCACCACGAGTCGCTTCATCATTAGGAATGATAGTCTTAACAGCTACTTACATTCGTCGTAGGCCTCTGAAACACGTAATAGATCCCTGGAAAACGTTGCAATTCTCTGGACCACTTTAACATCCTTGGAACACTTCACAACTGCCTGGAATACTTTACAGCTCCCTAGAACACGTTACAGCTCTCTGAAACATGTCACATTCCCGGAATAATTTACAGCTTTCTGGAACACGTTACATCTCCCTGGAATTCTTTACAGCTACCTGGAACACGTTTCATCTCCCTGGAATACTTTACAACTCCCTGGAACACGTTACAGCTTCTCGAAATAGTTACAGCTCCTCGGAACATGTTACAGCTCCATGGAACACGTTACAGCTCCTGGAATACGTTACAGCTCCCTGGAGCACGTTACAGCTCCCTGGAGCACATTACAGCTCTCTGGAACATGTTACAACTCCCTGAAACCAATTTTCTTTTCAGACTACATAACTCCGGGTACGCCAGGTGTGTCTCAGTAACGTAATACAGCTCAGTGGTCTTTAGAATGTACTGAATAAGTATTGTGAAGTTACCCGTATTAAGAACTGGGGAAGGTATGTTAGGTGAATTAATAGATGTTAGTTTTGCTAGGGAGAGAGTGCCTGACCTTACTAGATGTTATTGATGTTAGGTAGTGTGAGGAGAGCCTGCCTGACCTTACTAGATGTTAGTGCTGCTAGTGTAGGGAGAGCATGGGTAACCTTACTAGATGTTAGCGCTGCTAGTGTGAGGAGAGCATGGGTAACCTTACTAGATGTTAGTGCTGCTAGGTTGTATGAAGATTTTTATTTTATTTTATTCACTAGTGAGCACGAAACACATGGATCATACGGTGGCCCGTGGCCTGGTGGCGAAGCTGGGCGTTAGTCGACTGGTGTGGGTCGCATCCTGGGACAAAATTGACCTAATTTGCCTGAATTGTTCTGCATAACAAGCGGCTTTCTATATAGTAGTATGTCATTGATGTCAGCTAGGACTGTATACCTTGTACATGTACTTGTAGAAATAAAGATATTATTATTATTATTATTATTATTATTATTATTATTATTATTATTATTACTATTATTATTATTATTATTATTATTATTATTATTACTATTATTATTATTATACAGCGCCTGTGAAAGAAATTCATTCAGATTTGATTACATATAGATACGTTTTGTCCGGACACAGACTATATATATACACTAAGGAACTTTCAGCTATATTGTATGACTCGTTACCTACAGTTATTCAATACACCCAGAATTCATTGTGTGGAGGTGACTGTTCTCTTAGTTCCTACAGTATGAGGAGAGCCTTTAGTTATTCTGTCTGACCTCGTCTGTCCGAGAGAGGATCTCTACTGTACTATACTATACAGTACTATAGTGTATTATATTAGACAATAGTATATTATAATATGATGTGCTATACACTTATGTAAACAATATACTATACTTTAGCCTGCCCAGTGTTTGGAGTTTAAGGTTAGCCCAGTTGATAACCTTGACAAGGAAGAAAAGATATTTTATCTGGTCTAACATGTCCATTCATAATATACACTGACAATGACTGCGACGGCGACAATAATGACGGTAACGACTGTAATGGCGACAGTAAACATGACTCCTGCAGCGACAGCGCCGGGTCGAGAACTCTCGGTTCATACTGAAAAAAAAATATAAATTATCTCCAGAGGTTGTGCATTAGGGGGAAGTGATTATTTTTTCCCTCTCAGTATGAAGAACGCAATGATTAGCTTATCCAACCCTGGCTGGAAGGTTGAGGCATAATTAGCCAAGACTAATGTGTACGAGTTTGTTCTTGTAAGTATAGTAGAGAGATTTTTGGTGAAATTCTTAGTGAGATTGTTGGTAAAATTCTCGTAAGAGGATTACACGAATTGGAAATAAATAAAACCAGTTAAGACCATCTTCCAGATCACGTTTATGATAAAGAATGTGCTTAGGTTATTTAGAAGTGCATTATTAAACCTTACAGATGAAGCCTGTGATAAAGAATGTACACAGGTCATTTACAAGTACATTATTAAGCCTTCCAGATGAAGCTTGTGATAAAGAATGTACACAGGTCATTAAGAAGTGCATTATTAAACCTTCCAGATGAAGCTTGTGATAAAGAATGTACACAGGTCATTAAGAAGTGCATTATTAAACCTTTCAGATGAAGCTTGTGACAAAGAATGTACACAGGTCATTCAGAAGTACATTATTAAACCTTCCAGATGAAGCCTGTGTTAATAGGTAACTGGGTGTTAGTCTGGTAAGCTCGGTTCCTACCTTCCTCCTGAAAGACGGGGTACATATTACTGCCATCCCACTGGAAGACAGACGATCCAGAACTTCTCACTCTTCCAGTGGGCTTTCGGATTCTTCCCTCGTTTGGGTTAACTGCAAATTGGAGCTTTTTTTTTTCAGTTGTTCGGAATTAGTAGAAAGCCGAATTTTCTGTAGATTCCTCAGATTTTTGATGTGAGGATATTCAGGGAGACATTTCTGAGTAATGAGAAGCTTTAGTCTTGTAAGGGAAGACGAAATAAAAGAATCGTGATTTACATTAATCACGTTTGAGACATGCTAAATATTTTAATAAAATGGCTTTATCGCTCTTTCCTACATTTAGCTGTATATATTTTCCCCTCAGAAGTGAATAAATCATTGCTCATTAGTACATACTAAGTCAGTGAAAGTTCAAACAATGGTAATCTTTAATACGCTTATTATCTATTTGTATCTTGTGTTTTATCTAAGCTCCACTTGTTTCAGTTTTTATGCATTTGTTTTTTTAAATGCGGATTAATTTTGTAACTTCAAGTATTTCGGTGTACGAATTCCATATTTGCAGATAATATTACTAAGAGTTGGTGGGAAGTTCAGCTTTAATCTTAAGTTGTAAGAGTTGAGCCAACACTAGGCTTAATTTGTGACAAAATTTAGCAAAAAATCGTTTCAAATATGTCACGTTTATATCAGTCGTACCCACACGTTGATAGTCAAGATCAATAAACTTTAACACCACCGTCTCTCAACAACTAGTTATAAATGTTTCATTACTATTACTATTATGCATCAGCATAACAGTGCTGTGTAGACATAATTATGCATCGATATAATGGTACGTCAAAAAGAATTCTTCAGTATAATCGTGCATCAGCCTAAACTATCAGTTTATCTACCCATTTTGTGTCGGGAGATCGTTACTTGCGATCTCCTCCCGGTAAAGCCTCTGCCCAAGTCAAGGGTTTATTACCTTTGCAATGTCAGGGGCATAGTAAACTGGATATGTTTCTGTAGCTGCGTGATCGAATCCCATAAGCTCAGTCCCCTCTACCTCAGTACAGTTTAATATCAACATTGGAAACTTACAGCCAGCCAGAAGAGACAACAATTATTACATGGAAACCAATATTCAAATTTCTTCAATAAAAATGGTAAATTAGCTCTTACACAGTGTAAAACCATTTAGAACCTTCAAATAAGATACACCAGCTTTGAAAATTTAAAGCCAATCAGAAGAGGCTTTCTCATATTATCACAGAAACCTAAATCAGGAATATTAAAAAAGTATAAAATTTACTCGAGAACGCCTGTACTTGCCAATAGTTGCAAGTGCACCAGCGCTGAAAATTTCAAGTTAATTGGAGGAAGAAAAAAAAATCTAAGAACCACTTATAGGTACTCCGCCATAGTGCTCAACATGTAATGTTCGAGTGTTCTTATGTTGTTCTTCCTCCTCTCGTTTACGTGAAGTGGAGGATGACCTCACCTCCAGTACTCTCCCTCCACTCTTACCATCTGCTATTGTCTCTCCCAATAAAATTACTATTACTGTTACTGATATTACTAATATTAAAATTGTTACCACTACTACTGTTAATGCTACTATTAATAATCTAATAATGATAATTTAATGCTATTAATATTAGTATTACTGCTATTACTATTAATGCTATTATCGCCATTAATATTGTTATTGTTCCTTTTATAATTCCTATAATACTACTAACACTATGAATAATACCATTAATTCTTCTGTTAATTCTGATGCTTTTGCTACTGTTATTTATATTATATTATTATATTATTTATATTATTATTATTAGTAGTAGTAATAGTAATAGTAATAGTAGTAGTAGTAGTAATAGTAGTAGTAGTAGTAGTAGTATTTTGCAGTTATTACTATTAATATCATTACTACTACTTCAATTACTACTATTAACATTATTAATAATAATATAACTATTATTGTTAATGCTTCTGCTTCTAGACTCAGGTATCCCACTAGGCTTTACTCCTCATTTATTCCAAACGTACAAAAATAGATAAAGTTATCAACAGACATGAAAACAGCTCTACGCTTAGGAATTTAGATGACTTAAAATGGCCGTATTAGCAAGAGGAAAAAGTATACAAGTTTGAGCTCATTATGGACAATGACAAATGATGCATACTAGCACGTACAGAGGACATAGTGGTGCAGACAACAGCGAAAAGCGGCCACGACGGGTGCGACGAAGCGGCAGCGACAACAGGTGAGAGGGAACGACATCTGCGGCGACAACCGGTGAGACGGAACGACAGGAACGGCACCGCCGAGTCCTCTCAAGTTCAACTGGAGACAAAAAAAGTGAATAACCTCTGTTGGTTGTGCCATACTGAGAAGTTTTTTTCCCCCAAAGATGAAGAACTCTGTGGTCAGTGTGTCCAAACTGGGAAGGGAAATCTGAGGCATATTTAGCCAGAACTAATGTGTGTGAGTTTTAACTTGTAAGTGGAGTTATTATGGTGAGATTGAGATTGTTGTGAGTAACTGGATTCCACGAAGCATAAAAAAAATTATCACTATCAACATAACTATTTACTGTGAAAAAATCCTCTGGGTCCTTTAGTGGATATTTACTTGATGAAAGTTCTAAAAATATGTTTTAACTGCTTGTTCGTGTTTTATGAGTGTTTTAATTGTACGCTTTTCATTAATGCTGTTTTTGTCTAGTTTTCTGTGTTTATTAACATTCTAACTTAAGTTAGAATGTTAATAAACATTCTAAGATATTTGTTATATGATTCTTACAGTCGCATATAATATACCCAAAATACTTGATGGGAAGTTCAGACTGTCTACCTTTGCAAGAATGGAGCCTAGGCTTACTTTGTGGTAAATTTTTATATAAAAAAAAACTTTCCCACTGTCGTACGTCTTTATCAGGAAGTTCCATACATCACTTGCTGTGATGGTAATAATTTAAGATCTATAAAAGTTCACCTCACCGCTTCTTAACAGTTTGTTTTCCAGACGTTTTATTGTGAGAGAAGCTCCCAGATGAAACACGAAACCCTGTGTAGTCATATTCGTGTGTTAGCATAATTGTGCGTGAGCCAGATCGTGTGTGAATGTGCATCAGCATATTCACGCGTCAGTAAAATCTTGCTTCTATATAATCGATCGTGAGTTGGCATTGTTGTGCGTCGGCATAATCGTGCATCTGCATATTTTTTGGAGGACCTAATCGTCTCATTTTATGCGCCACAGACTGGCAGTAATGCTGGCTACACTGACTAGCGCTGGTAATGGCCGAGAAGATTATCGACCCAGCTATCCATCTTGTGTCAAGGGGTCGTTACCTCTCGTCTTCCTGGAAGATCTTGTCACCAGCGAGAAAGTCTAAGGTTTCACTACCCTCGCAGAATTAAGAGCGTCGTAAATTAAGCCGAAGTGTGCAAGATGCAGCGTGGGTGATCCCGTTCTTCCTCGGTCTTGCACGTGAGGTGTTGGCTGACCTGACCTCTGGTGCTGGTCATATTAAGATCTATTAACAACTTTTATTAATGCTACCACTTCCTACTATTTCTAGTGCCTACTGTTATTTTTGTCTTTATTTATTAGCGCCTACTGTTATTACTACTTGTTACTACTGCTGTAATTAATATTACCAGTATATTACAACTCAGGAGTCCAAATGGCCTGTTATCCTGGGTGTAAAGGGAGCAAAATAAACACAGCAGAAAAGTTTTGACTTATCCTTCACCAGCAATATGTACACTATGTACAGTGATAAGTATAGTGCACTCCACGGTAAGCAAGGCAGAATAGAAGCCACAAGAAAGCAGACCGTGCTTCAACCAGCTCTAGAATGGGAATGACAAGGGCAGACAGGAGAGTGGTACCCACATGACCTCTGCGATTGCCAAAACCATCTTATTATTGGCTGGAACCTGGTCACTAGTTGAACAACGGTGCCCAATCGTCAACTCTTAGTCACCTGGTTCGCTGGTTGGGGGAGATAGCCTGTAAATGAGGGTGTGTATATGCGCCGAATGAAGGTTACGCACTCTTTGCATGCCACACAGTACTACTACTGTTATTACCGCTAATGTATTTACAACATATTATTACAACAGTTATAACTGCTACTATTATTACCACCGTTATTATTACTACTGTTACTACTATTAATTATTCTTATTACTACTGCAGTTACTTCTACTAATATTTATACTTTAACAGTAGATTACTAGTGGACTCGGCTTTACCCCCCACTTATCCTCCATCATAAAAATAGATAGTTATCTATCACCAGATATGAAAAATTCACTTCACTTAAGAATTTAGATGTGAAATGACTGCATTAAGAATTAAGTATATATTATATATAATATTTGAGCTCGTTATTGACAGTGATGGATGATGTATACTAGCAGGAACGTAGAGGAGACAGGGGCGCTGACCACAGCAAAAACTACCACGACGGGTGCGACGGAGCGGCAGCAACGACAAAAGTGCAATGGAACGGCGTTGACAGCGACAGATGCGTCACCGCCTGCGGATCGAGCGCATTAACTCGTACTGTTGAAAAAAATATCCTAAGATGTTGTGCCTTAGTGGGAAGTGATTAATTTTTTCCCCACGATGAAAAATGCTGTGGTCAGTCTACCCAAACTGGGTAGGGGCATTTAAGGCATATTTAGCCAAGACTAATGTGTGTGGGTTTTAACTCGCAAGACGTGAGATTGTTAGTGTGATTGAGATGGTTGATGAGTTTTTTATGAGTAGCCGGACTCCACTTGATAGAAAAATAAACATACCGAGCATAACTAAAATGGAAAACTCCTCAGATGGTTCATGTGGTCGATATTTACTTAGTAGGAAGATCTGAGAGTATGTTTATGTTCGTTCCTCGTGGTTTATGCGGGTTTCACTTGTACGTTTGTTTTTATTATGCATCATCTTTGCAGTTTTTGTGTCTGTGTGTGTGTGCATTGATTAACTTTTGAACTTAAACGTACTTTTCTGTACTAATCTTACATTTGAAGATATTTCCAAGACTCTGGAACAATACTTACTTACAAGTTGAGTTTTAGTCTCACTTTGTAAACAATGAACCAGTCCTAGGTTTAGTTTGCAACAAAATTTAATCAAGAAACTTTCCAAATATAGAGAGTCTATTGTGAGTTAACCCCATACATCACTTCCTGTATTGGCATTGAAGATCTGAAAACATTTTCACCACCTCCTCTTAACTACCGTGGCAATCGTTATATTACTTTGATTGAAACTCCTGAACGAAACACGAAATCGTGCATCAACATTTCCAACGTCCACATTTTCGAGGGTCGGCGTAATCGTGCATCTGCGTATTTTGTTGAAGTCATAATCGTTTGTTATTTGATGCATCGCGGACTGGCAATAATTCTAGTGCAGTTTTTACGCGATGAGTTCTGGTAATGAGCGAAACAATTATAGACCCAACTATCCATCTTGTGTCAAGAGGCCGTTACCTCTCGTCTCCTCCGGGAAGGCCTCGTACCAGCCGAGACGGTCTAGGCTTTTACTACCCTTGCAGAATCAAGAGCGTCGTAAAAAAAGCTGAAGGGTGCAAGATGCCGTGTGTGTGTGTGTGTGTGTGTGTGTGTGTGTGTGTGTGTGTGTGTGTGTGTGTGTGTGTGTGTGTGTGTGTGTGTGTGTGTGTGTGAGATGTTCCTCCTCTATCCTGTCTTCCACGTGCAGTGGTAGCTGTCCTAATCTGATCTGTAATAATGGTCCCGTACGCTCACTTACCTGTAAATCTGATAATTTCCCTTCCTCAGGAAACTCATCTTTAGAAACATACTTGTTAGTGTCACCTGGAGTCTTGTATGTCGTCATCACCTCTCCTCTAAATCTACTCTGAATATATTTTTCTTGTTTTATTTTCAATAAGTTTAGCTCTTATAAGGAATATAACAAAACTCTTATAAGGAATATAACAAAACTCTTATAAGGAATATAACAAAACTCTTAAAAGACTTAAACTATAAATATTAAGCCCTGATCATGGTCTTAAGATATAAAGAAGACACAGCAAGATGTGGCTCTCCTAGAGGGTGACAAAGCCTTATATTCCTCTGCCTGCTTCAAACGAATTTTTTTTTCCTGACCAACAAAACACCACCATCTGCCTAAGTCGCGTTTGTAACATTGCTAAAATAAGAAGTTAGGAATTAATAAGTTGCCATAAAAAGAAGTTAGGAATTAATAAGCTGCCATAAAAAGAAATTAGGACTTAATAACTTCCCATAAAAAAAGTTACGACTTAATGAACTGCCATAAAACGACATTTAAAAGTTGTCTCTACGAACGATTCAGTGACACGGAATTCGCATTATGGACAAGCTCTTCAGCTGATATCTTCTAGGTAAAGCTCTTCCAACCAAAAGCTCAAGTCAAGAGCCTTTGCAGATCAAGAGCTCCAGCTTCAGGGTCCAGCACAAAATTCATACCAGTTCAAAACTTTCCAACTCAAAGAAATTGCGGCCAGATCAGATCTTGCAGCAATAACCAGAAGAGTCGGCTCTCGGACACTGGTGAGCAGGACTTGCAATTGGATATGGAGTAAGAAAAGGAATGTGATATGGCACATGATCAAAGCTGCCTCTTGTTCGCTTATATTCCTTTCTATATATCTCTCCCATTCCTTCTCTCTCTCTCTCTCTCTCTCTCTCTCTCTCTCTCTCTCTCTCTCTTCCCATCCCTCTCTCTTCCCATCCCTCTCTCCCCCCCTCTCTTTTATAACGCGCTGACCTTGCCTTGCCTTGAGTTCGATTCCCACCCGTACCTTGATTTTTTTAACAATGGTTCAATAGGTATTAGAATAAGAGTGAGTTCCTGCTTATATTTACAAGTCAAAAGCTGTTGTTTTACCTCAGCTCACTTATTATGACGACCCTCGCAATACCATTATTATCTTCAATTTGCAGATGCGTGTTTAAACATTAAGCAACTTATATTAAGAGCTTTTACTTCATCATTTAACATTATTTGCTTAATTTTCATGAACGAACTTGTTCCAAATGTTAGTGAGTCTAGGAATGAAGGATTACTGATGGAGTTACATCACTGAGAGAAGTACAGCAAGAGTAAAACGGCTGATGGCTGTCGGTCATGCTATATGATAACTATCTGCTCGCTGTCTACGAGTAAAGTATGGCACCTTGAGAATGTTGGTTATGTACATAAAAATATGGTAACTCTTGGAAACTTTCTAACCGAGATAAAGTAATGCTTACCTGTAGTGACCTCTTATACAAAGTCGTGTTTGGCGACTTGATGATCACATCTTAACGGAAGGCAAGGTTTCAAAGCTTTGAAATTTTGTTTAAAACACATCAGAAAAATGCTTATCAGAGCACACTGTTGGCATTACCCGCGTGTCTTGTAACAGTAGCGCCAGGTAGAACCATGAAAACAGTGGCACTGCATAAACCAGCAAGGCTACAGACATCTCTCAGATGTTGAGACGAGTCCCTTTGTATCTTGTCCTGAAGTGAGAAGCAAGATGAGCGGCAGACGATCAAATAGTAGTGTGTATTGTACGGTAGAGCAGAACTGTGCTTCGTACAGTGTTGTCAGCCACTGTCGTCAAGCAACAACGTGAGGCGCCTTAGCTCTGTAAATCTGACTGCCTTGATTGTAAGGTTTGCTAAATGAATCTTGATCTTTATTGCAGAGTAATATATCATCACTAGAATATCAGCTTAAATAAAGTTGTATTACAGTACAATTCGTTCTTACTCTAAGTCCAATAGTAACATCCTTCTGTCTATTGATCATCATCATTTGGATTTTTAATCTAAAGTTCATGTAATCTGTCATCGCTTGTCCAAGTTAAGTATTGCTGCATATTGGTGCGCCTGAGAGTAGCTGCAATCTCTTGAATAAGTGAAGGTTGAAGTGCAGCATCTTCATAAACATCGGCTTTAGGATGAGATCAATTTGGCCGCTGAGGAAAACTTTCCTACAAAGGGACCAAACACACACACACACACACACATGTGTGATTTAAAGACAGAGCTTCATTAGAGACAGTCACTCAGGTATAGTGTAGCTTCAACCTAGTAACTTTGTCATGAGGCTCCTTTGTCATACCTGGTCACATTCACCCAGAGTATCCAGTACAGCTACAAACTAATGTTGAATCCAGTGACGTGGTATATAGTGGAGAGTTGAAGAAGAGATTAGCTAAAGAATGGTTATTTTCTGAAATCATGTTGACGTCCACACAACGAGAGGCTGACTAGAATTTTAGTTTTCAGTATATTCTGTCAAGAATTATACTAATGACTAAGTCAGTGATACTCTTTGTGTGCTATTTCATTTTTTTATGAATTGGAGCTATATCTCTGAATATATTACAAGTCTAATATATTCAGATATATTCTTGTCTAATATATTCTTGCTTCCCGCAAGATGTATATGCAGACCATTCTCGCACCAAGACTGATAATTGTCAACCATTCTTAAATTAAAAATGATAAACATCAACCATTCTTAAATTAAAAATGATAAACATCAACCATTCTTAAATTAAAAATGATAAACATCAACCATTTTTAAATTAAGAATGATAAACATCAACCATTTTTAAATTAAGAATGATAAACGTCAACTATTCCATGTTTTCTTTTTTCCTCAGCTACCACGATGCCAGAGGTATCGTGATGTATTGTTTAATTTACTTTTTAGTAGCTCAATATGTTTTTTATAGGTATGTAACCACACACAACCTAAGATAACTTTGGTTAACCTAATCTCACTTTCCCTCCCTCTCCTTCCCTCTTCTCACCTTTCCTTGCCCTCCTTTGTATCTCTCTCCTCTCTTTCTTTCCCTCCCCTCCGTCTTCTGTAATTTTCTCCCTCCACCTCCACCTTCCCCTTCTCCCACCCCTCTTCTCCCTCCTTTCTCTTCCCCCCTCTCTTCTCTTCCCCTGCATCTTCCTACCTTTCTATCGTCTTTCCTTCCTCTCTTTCCCTCTCTCCCACTTTTTCTATTCTTCTCTCCTTTCCCCTCTTATTCTTCCCCTCTCCCTGTTGTTTATGCTGATGCCACAAGTTCTTGCTGTTATTTTATTCCATTCTTCCCCTTTCTCTCTCACTCGCTCTATACCCTCCATCACTCCCCTCTCCTCATCCCTTTGTGCTCTGATTTTCAGTTTTATCGCAGAGTTCCAGCTCTCTCTCTGACCCAAGTACGTTCATCTTGGTATCTTGATGATAATTTAACGATAGCCTTTTATGAGATTATCTTTGAAATAGCACAGTTATCGTGAAGGCTGGGTGACAGCTCTTCTGGAACCGCTGTCTGATAACCTGGTAGGTTACTTGATTTACAAATGATAGCGGTCACTTTCGCTAGATTGTCATCTGATTTCGGTTATGGTTAGATTTACACCTGATAGTGTTCATTATCGTTAGAATTACACATTATATCGTTTGTTGTCGGTAGATTTACAGCTGATAACATTCATTGTTGCTAGATTTACAACTAATAGCGTTCATTATCTCTAAATTTAGAATTAATATCATCCATTATCTCCAGATATACAACTAATAGCATTAATTATTGGAAGATTTACAACGATCTGTGTTTGTATGATAGAAAGATAAATGTATCTTCGTTGCTGAAGAAACAATATCCAATATCATTACCTAGAGTATACCTGGAGGGTGCTTCGGGGGTCAACGCCCCCGCGGCCCGGTCCAGGACCAGGCCATGCCAACCATGTCTACTGTGATAACTCTGTACAAGTGTTATTGTGACAACTGTGTACTGAGTTCTTACAGTTCTTGAGTAAAACAAAAAAAAAATGTCTGGTAAAACGTAGGGTTGAATGTCTGGTAGAGAGACAGACTGTGAAAGAATAGCAGAATGTATAGTAAAACACCTGGTAGAATGTATAATGTCCGACAGAACGATAGTGAAAGAACGATGAGTAGAATATTTGGCAGAATGGTAGAATGACGGTGAAAGGATGCATGGTTGATAGTCTGGTAGAACTACAGGGAAAGAATGTGTGTTAGAATGTCTGGTAGAAAGACAAATAGTGAAAGAATGTGTGGAAGAACGACAGTTAATGAATGCACTATAAAACGTTTGATAGAATGCCTAGAAGTCAAACAGTAATAAATATAATAAGACAACTTAGAGTTATTAACTCTGTAAGGTTAATTAGTAACCCATGATAACATAAGCAGCAGCGTGGGTTACGTTCGTTGTTGTCATTAGGTCTCCAACCCCAGGATGCGACCCACAACAAACAACGAACTATACTAAGAACCTATTGACCGTCAGGTAAACAAAGGCAACAGTATACATAGGTATACCAACCAGTGTCTGTATCAATCCGATACAGAGAAAAACGGTGAAAGTTGTGAAGAATGGAGTCTGAGGTAATCAGTCCCCCAGTCTGGAGTCGATATGTTCACTCCATCATCCTTGATAAAAGCCTAAGGAGACTTAGGTATCTCGCCTTGCCAGACGTCTGAATCCGGCTCCTAAATACGAGAATGACAATGTCTAACATTTTTTTTTTCTGTTAAGAATGACAAATGTCTCCGTCACTGGGAGAGGAAAATGACAATCATTTATCAGTGGCAGAGCGGACAGCGCCCCTCGGGCCGTGCTGGATGATACTTTATTGTTGGTGTTTCAGCTGCAGGGAAGAAGTGATACGTCAGTCCTGCCAGGTGTTGTGTCTGGCAAAATGATCATCACTGCTCTTGTCTACCTGCCAGCAACACACAAAAACACAGCCATACATTTTGGTGCTGAAACTGTCTGTCTCTCTGTCTCTCTGTCTCTCTCTGTCTCAGTCTCTCACTCTCTCTCACTCTTACTCTCTCTCTCTCTCTCTCTCTCTCTCTCTCTCTCTCTCTCTCTCTCTCTCTCTCTCTCTCTCTCTCTCTCTCTCTCTCTCGCTCTCTCTCTCTCTCTCTCTCTCTCTCTCTCTCTCTCTCTCTCTCTCTCTCTCTCTCTCTCTCTCTCTCTCTCTCTCTCTCTCTCTCTCTCTCTCTCTCCCAAAAACATGTCTCATCAGAATTGTATTTAAAAATCTAAATGATAAATATTCTAAGAATTTCCAAGAGAATTTTTATACTCGCGACTCCAAGATTCCTTCTACAAAAGTTGACAATTTTTTTGTAGAACTATAAAATCCTTGATATTAGATCTAAAAAAAAATATAAATATAGCATCAGTTGTGACCAGCCTTCTCCGCGTCAGAGATTTTAATCAACTTATTGACTGGCTGAAAGTTTGTTGCATTCGAATCAATGGCTGAACGAAATCTAAAATTGAAGTTGTATGAAAAACAAGTGTTGATTGCAATCTTGCATTCAAGTGCAACATTCATAATTGTGTAAGCTTCAAGGTCTGATGACAGAACAGTTGAGTCTTCTCCCAGCATAGTTGAGGTTCAACACACCTGACTTGATCATATGACAGCGTTGGCTTCATGTGTGAAGCTCAATCCTTGTGTTTATAAGCCGCCTGTTGTTGATTACCTTCACTGTATTCTCTGTGAATGTGATCGATACAATACGAACTCGCACGGAATTCTTTTTTTTTCCTTACATTGTGGTCTAATTACGTATTAAGATACACTACTCTTATTTATTTTTTACTTTCCATCTGTAGCTCGTACATCCAACCCGCTCTTATGATGATTTTTCGATCCCATAGGGACCATTGTCAAGTCACAATTTTGACCTGACAATGATCCAGAAGGGACTGAAACGTCGTCATAAGTTTCCTCTCCTAAGTTCGGGTTATGATTTGTTGCAATCAATGTATTGTGCCTATTTATTCTTCAGTATGTATAGCTCTATTTACATTACCTACAAATACACTGGTTAATTAAGAAATCTGGGAGTGCGTACGGGTTAATTATGCACACATGTAGGTGTTAATTATGCACACATGTAGGAGTTAATTATGCACACATGTAGTAGTTAATTATGCACACATGTAGGTGTTAATTATGCACACATGTAGGAGTTAATTATGCACACATGTAGGAGTTAATTATGCACACATGTAGGAGTTAATTATGCACACATGTAGGAGTTAATTATGCACACATGTAGGTGTTAATTATGCACACATGTAGGTGTTAATTATGCACACATGTAGGAGTTAATTATGCACACATGTAGGAGTTAATTATGCACACATGTAGGAGTTAATTATGCACACATGTAGGAGTTAATTATGCACACATGTAGGTGTTAATTATGCACACATGTAGGTGTTAATTATGCACACATGTAGGAGTTAATTATGCACACATGTAGGAGTTAATTATGCACACATGTAGGAGTTAATTATGTACTGGTTAACGCCGACTTCAACATTTCGTCAAACAAGTTTCTTTCACTCATCGCGCCGGTCACTGAGCAGTTACCAGGTTCCTGTCCCTCGTATCATACTTCTGGGATGTTACAGACACCACGTCAGCACCGTTGTTCAATGCGACAACCACTGCCTACCTATTACAACTATTGGCTCCTCTCCCTCCCCTTGGCATCATCGTCACCCCGCACATTTACTCAAGAGAGTAACCTCTTTCACAAGGATTTATAAACATATATAAAGGCATATATTTTCATATAATATTGAAACCAAATTTTTCAATTAAAAATATTTAGATTTAGATTTTTATATATTCATTCAAAGCAAGCAGTAGTGTTTTAATAATAAGTAAGACGTCGAACACTCTCGGCCTATATCAAATTATCTGTGATCACTGTCTGAGCCCCAGGCATCTCTGCCAGACCCTCCTCAAGGAGGTCATGTACAGATTTCACTTCATTACACACTTAGGAGAATAATTTTTGTCCGTAGTTACTAGATATTTATGCTGCTTTAGTTTGTTCTCAAGAAGCATCGCACTATTCCGTGTTTTGTTGATTCTCGAGCTGTGTTTTGATGTTAGGAAATAATCAGGTGAATGCCGAGGTAAAGGCTGCAATATCATGTTTGCTCTATAAGAGAGTTTCGTCTGTATCATCCAACATTTTGCTAGATAATTTAGGAAAGTTTGACAGAAGATTAGTAGTAACAGTCTGTGGGATAATTCGGACCAGGGCCTCTCAAAGACACGACTATGTAGTTTGTTCTGTAAGTTAGTAGTAGTGTAAGTCCTAATTAAGGCTTGACAATGGTCAAGGAGGGATTGTAACATTGTCATGAGGCTCTCATAAGTGCAGGTTCTGGTAAATTGTCCCAGCCACAGTATTGTAACTTTTTATGCCTCTTGGTGAGCAATGCTAGAGCTACTGTCTATTTTGTTCAAGTGAATTCGCGAGCCACGTTCATGATATGCCCTTGGCAAGTGGCGGGTAGTTGATCAGCTTCCTCCTAAAAACCTATAGATCGTTTCCAACTTCTTCATCAACGAACTCGGGGCTAAATATTCTCGAGACTTCTACAGGTACTGTAGAACATATTGCTTTCAGGAGCACACGTTAATACGCTTTTACATCAGGAAGGCTTCGCTTCCTCCAGCATTCTTGATGCTGCTCACAAGGTAATTATTACTCACAAAATCATAATGACACGATTGCAAACAAACCACGGTACAGGTGGGGATTAAACTCGCAGCAAGTGAGTCGTGAAACTCCAACTCACTAGCTGCGAGTTCATTCCTGACCCGTACCGTGATTTGGAAAGTATTTATTCCATTAGATTACCTGATCTCACTTCTAAACTTGGGTCTTCAGCCTCACATGGCTCTTGCTCTCTGGACCTTCTGTTGTTTAATCTCTCGACACATACTTGTATATGGACACACAAATAACACCATAGTTTAGTGTGTGTCGCTAATAACCTTTCTCACCCAAAACAAAATATATATATAATTTTCCCGTTCCACTAACCTTTCGAGGTACAGCCACATGTCTTTCCCTGGTACAGTGACCTGTCTCTTCATAATCACTTATCCCGTGCTTTAAAAAATAAGAACTACATAAAAGCATCATTGGACAATATTAATATATTTTTCTTTAATTTTGGCAACACATTCCTGAGTATAAAACTATATAGGTGTTGTCTTCTTAGTTATACTGTATATATGCCAGAATATATTAAAGTAATACTGATATCAAAACAGACTACAGATAAGTCAGCGACACTAACAGCGACAGTTGAAAATATAACAGAGGCGGCGACCACCATCAGCAACAGCCAACAAAAACAGACGCTGGTAGGAACAAAAACAACCATTGACAGCAGCAAAAACAAGTCACTGACAGCATCAAAAACAGTCGCCGACAGCAAAATCGACGTGCAAGAATAAAACGACAAAGGCTGACACTTTTATTTACACGAGTGGGACCCTCCTCCAGCCTCCCTCTGAACACCACCTCCACCCGACTTTGATCTTTCTCTCTTATTAAATTCAGAACACCTTCCTCACATTAACCATGTCCTCTGAGCATCTAAACAACGTACGTGTACGTGTGTGTGTGTTTGTGTGTGTGTGTGTGTGTGTGTGTGTGTGTGTGTGTGTGTGTGTGTGTGTGTGTGTGTGTGTGTGTGTGTGTGTGTGTGTGCACTCACCAAGTTGTATTTGCGAGAGTTGATACTAGGCTCTTGGTCACACAGCCTCCCTTCTTACCTTTGTGTGTAGTCACATCTAGCTAATGTGACTATTTCCCTGTTTTCTGCCGTATTTCTTACTCTATAATTTTTCCATGTTGTTTTGTTCTTGAGATCGAAACGTTGCCCCAATAAAGGCTGATATTGCTTCGTGACTTTGCTGAACCACGGGCTCTCTCAGAGCTTTGCCCTTCCATTACGACGGGTTGGCATGAGTGTTTAATTGTGTCCCGGCAAAATCTTCTGAATCTCTACATGTCATCGGCTCACACATTTTCCATTTCCTTTTCCCATTGTATTCCACTGAGGAAACTGTTCCTTCCTGCAGCCTCATCTCCCGTTGTTTGTTTTCTCCGTCGCATCGTCCTTCCCTTCTTTCAGTTCCTGCTTCAGCCAGTTAAGCACGGCTCTTCATGGCCCTCCAGAATCACCTCCTCTTGTATCCTATTTATTTTGCCTCATATTCAAACCTGTTACGCCGGTTTATCTCTGTTCGAATTTTTCTTACTTTCACATAATGGGTCCAGAAATTCTCCATTGCTGTCTCGCACAGTCTCGCTCTCCGTTTTCGGTTCTTCATGCAGATCAATTTTTCTCGGACCATCTCCTTTTGATTACAGTTCTCTACGACCAGTAGTTTTGTATCAGCCTTTTTTTTTGCGGCTATCTGCAAAATATTTATTGTGGAACTCATCCTCCAGTCTCGGTCTCATGCTATACATATTTCTACAAACGAAAACTGATATATTAAAATAGGAAAACTTACAAAAATAATCAGTCTGTATTGTTTTCAATAATTATTAAATTGTAGAGCTGTGTGACCCTCGCGGATTTTGAGACCTTTTCCTTATATTATTATTATTATTATTAGTAGTAGTAGTAGTAGTAGTAGCAGCAGTAGTAGTAGTAGTAGTAGTAGTAGTAGTAGTAGTAGTATTTTGTTGCCGTTCTTCAATAAAGCAGGATATTATGTATAATCTATATTTAATGTTATCCAATTTTTTGTACTTTATTTGAGGTGTAAGTAGACAGATCTACACACCAGGAACGCTACATAGGCGTTTGCTGTAGTTATCACTCACCGACGCACCACACAGGGGTCGTCCTGTAGTTATCACTCACCGACGCACCACACAGGGTCGTCAACCCCCACTGCTAGATTAGCTTGGCTGTCACCTTGTGTGGCGTGATCAACGAAAATATTAATCAAACGCAATTTTTTTTCTCAAAATTTTTTTTATTTTAATATCGACGTAATTTCCTCTTTTTGATCAATTTTATTTAGGTGAAATTAGTAAAAAAGCTTAACTCTACGAGGTGAAAATATTAACAAATAGTCATGTGAAGGACGTAGTTGTGGTCGAAAATATGTTACATTCCCGACCCATTACCTTCAATTTCCTGTATTATCACAGTGAAATCAGGCATTTGATACCGCTTCCACCCTTCAATTCTTGCAACAGTTGCAACTTGCTACGTTGAAGAACGTCTCCCTCTCCCACACACAACACATGTCATGCAATATAGGCCGTCGGTGGTGGATCTGGTGAGAGCTGCGGCCACACATAATCGTACGGTTGGTGGGAAAATGCCTGTGGAGACGAGAGACATGCCATTTGCTATTGATTACATTGCACTGCAGAAATAAACATGGGGCCCCTTCGATGTAGTCTGCTGTTGCAACGCCGTAGCAATGTCTGCAGGACATCACATGTGAAATAGAATAGAGGGAAGTGAGGAAATACATAATGAGGGTGGGAAGAGGCTGAGGCTGGGATGTGTTTAAGTTGTAAGTGATACAAATAGATAGATAGATAGATAGATAGATGAGAGAGAGAGAGAGAGAGAGAGAGAGAGAGAGATGAATCGAGTCTGGAACATGTTCGTAGATTATAGTGATATCTACGAAATAAAGTCAGTTGACCAAGTGAAGTCGCTGGCCCACAGATGGCTCCGACTTCATCTTGTTCACTGTCTGTATATCTCTTAACAATAAAAAAGCTTTCAAATGAGCCTATGTAGGTAACAGCTCCTAGCTTGTAAATAAAGTTAGGAACCTTAAACCTTACCTTGTAGAACCTTGTGTAAAAGAGAGAGAGAGAGAGAGAGAGAGAGAGAGAGAGACGACGCTAATAGCAATCAGCCACAACACTGGTGATGTTCCAACACCGACCTCACTTAATTTGTACCCTATATATTGAACAAAAACTCTTCATTGCACGAAATGAAATGACGGATCAGAAGGTACACTAAAGAAGAGATCGCGTTATATATGAGTGTATATGGACTATGACTTATGTACGTACGCTTCACGTTGAAATGAGTTTCTATCTTGACCGTTGCTTTTCACATGTTCTTCGCTATATTGACCTCCGTACCACGATAGATGCTTTTCGTATAATTATTTAGAATAGTGCATTCAGATATATTCCGGTACATAAGATGAAGATTTTAAAAGTGTCAAGAACTGGATTGTTATCTACATGAAGTATTAATTAACCCGTGTGGCGAGGTGGAGAGTGACTGCCAGCCACTCAAAGTTTGGTGCAGAATTGCAGTGGATAATTAGCACACTAACATTATGATAACAAAGGAACGTGTGTTCCCAAGAACAGAAATCGTAAGTACAGGTACACACAAATACAGTACACAAATTATCATACGTAGTAACGCATGTGTAAATTACCTAGGATAATCTCAAAGTCAGAGTGACTTACTCCCATTGGGGTCCTCGTATCGGTGTCAACCACCTTCCTGCGACATTAACATGTATACCGCAGGTGTTGGCCAGCTTAGTAACAGTTCCCTGGAGTCTGGTCTAGACTCACGCAGCCAGAATATGGGGTAAGAAGATCTTGGAGCGTTGAGGATGTGTAGGAGGGTGTAGGATGGTGTGGGTGTAGTGACCCACGGTGTGCTCCCAGCCAGTATTTAATGACTCGCTAAGCCCACAGTGACACTAGTCTTTGGCTCTTGCTGTATGCCTGTGTACATGTCACTGTGTACATGTGTGTAAGTGTAGGTGTGTACGTATATTTATATGTATGTACATGTCAATGTGTACGTATCAGCATGTTTACGTATCAGTGTGCAGTAAAAGTCACTTTATCCACCTGCCAGCCTGTGCACGTTCTTAGCTATTTGTGGTTGCAGGGGTCGAGTCATAGCTCCTGGCCCCATGTTAATGTATTCAATTCACACTATATACGAAAGCCTTTGTTTTTGCCAGTGTGTACGTACCAGTTTGTTTACGTACCAGTATTCTAGAGTAGTACTCCATGTGGACTAATTTTATGTTCCTCTGCCGCCCTGCACGTACAGTATTCACTGAGAATTTACACATTTTATAATCCAACAGAGAGCAAAATCCCTTGATATCACCTTCACCAGTATATCCAGTTATCCTTGATGTCAGCTTTACCAGTATATCCAGTTATCCTTGATGTCAGCTTCACCAGTATATCCAGCTATCCTTGATGTCAGCTTCACCAGTATATCCAGTTATCCTTGATGTCAGCTTCACCAGTATATCCAGTTATCCTTGATGTCAGCTTCACCAGTATATCCAGCTATCCTTGATGTCAGCTTCACCAGTATATCCAGTTATCCTCGATGTCAGCTTCACCAGTATATCCAGTTATCCTTGATGTCAGCTTCACCAGTATATCGAATTATCCTTGATGTCACCTTCACCAGTATATCCAGGTATCTTTGATGTCAGCTTCACCAGTATATCCAGCTATCCTTGATGTCAACTTCACCAGTATATCCAATTATCCTTGATGCCAGCTTCAGTATATCCAGTTATCCTTGATGTCAGCTTCACCAGTATATCCAGTTAGATATAATCAGGATACAATGATGGGGTTTTATCCTCATCAAGAGGACCATTACCCGTCTGTGTTACTGGTGTCAGCTGACTCTTACAAGTTGACCACTGATAAGAGGAAATGGCGCACTGAAGGCGATACTGAAGACACATGTTGCAAAATATTAGCTTTTATTGATATATTGGGATGAAGTTGAGCTCTAAACAGAGCTAAATGTTGATGAGTAAGACACATGTGCAACAGTTGGGTATATTTATTGTTGAAACGTCTCGCCTACACAGTAGGCTTCTTCAGTCAAATACAGAGGCAGCAGTTGTAGTAGTGAGAGGAAGATGATGTAATGAGTCAATCAACCTTGGAGAAATAGTATTTGAGGTTGTCAGAATCTTCATTTCACTACTACATCCGCTTCCTCTCTATCTGACTGAAGAAGCCTACGGTGTAGGCGAAACGTTCCAACAATAAAGATACCCAACTGTTGCACGCGTCTTACTCATCAGCTTGTCGGTATTTTATATCATTTTCAACGGAGCTAAATGTTGTTCCTCTATAACTTGTCCTGCAGCGGGTCCCTCAGTCACTGTCTGACTGTCACCTTCCCCGCCACGAAGCTTTCATGTGCCCTGTTCCGCTAGTTTTTACACAGTTGTGATCCCGGCTCAGCACGTTTCAAAGCCCAGCCCTATCTTAAGATATACTAGCCACCCTCTACTCCCCCCCATCATGCCACCCACAATAGACGGCCATCACCTAGGTTCCTGTTTATTGCTTGGTGAACAGGATCAGCAGGTGTAAAACTTGTTCAGAGTCTGGACTTGGCCATTATTGCACCCAGGTCCTTCGGTTGTGAGCTGAATGGAGCGGGGTAAGGAGATCTTTTCGTAATGCTTCCCTATCAGTATCGCTATCAGCCAGAATTGTCCTGAGAGTAGAGGTTATAGTACCCAGTATTCAAATTCAAATTCAAAGTTTATTCTCTATAAGGATTACAATGCTGAGTTTACAGAAATTGGTTATAGTGTGGTTTACATGTAGTAAAATAATAATAACAGAGTGTACCACTAGAACACCTAGCATGGCTAGGCATTTCGGGCAGACTTAGATTAATTCTTAAATTTAAAATATTACAAATTATGAGGTAAGTTGGTATTATGGTTAAGTGACTAAATACTAGTTTGTGAGTTTAGCAATGTGAATGCTTTTGTTTTGGCACAATACATAGTTTCAGTATTGGAGTATCACAGGCCAACTTATGACTAGTTAGGATTCATTATTTTAAGATTGAGATTGATATTTCTGTTTATGGTCAAATGGGTGAGTGTGTGAACCACCAGGTGGTATTCGTGTAATTAGTTGACGGGGTGTATTAGGGAGATAAGATGTTTTCTAATGGTAGTTTTGAAGGTGATGAATGTGTCTGCAGTTCTAGAGTTTTCAGGTAGGGTGTTCCAGATTTTAGGGCCTTTGACATACATTGAATTTTTGTAAAGGTTTAGTCGGACACGGGGAATGTCATACAGATGTTTGTGTCTGGTGTTATGCCTGTGGGTTCTGTCACAACTATCAAGAAAGCGTTTTAGGTCAAGGTTAATATTGGAATTTAAGGTCCTGTAGATGTAGACTGCACAGTAGTAAGTGTGGATGTACTGAACAGGCAGTAAGTTTAGATCTATGAAGAGTGGGGGTGTGTGTTGCCAGGGATGGGATTTAGTGATTATTCTTACTGTGGCTTTTTGTTGGGTTATCATTGGCTTTAGGTGTGTTGCTGCAGTTGATCCCCAAGCACAAATAGCATAGGTGAGGTATAGATAAATAAGTGAGTGGTATAGTGTGAGAAGGGCATTTTGCGGCACGTAGTATCGTATCTTGGAGAGGATCCCAACCGTTTTGGATACTTTTTTGGTTATGTGTTGGATATGGGTGCTGAAATTCAGGTTGTTGTCGAGGTATAGGCCTAGGAATTTGCCCTCATTATGTCTGGCAATTAGAGTATTGTCGATCTTAATGTTAATTTGCGCAACTCCTGCTCTGCTACCAAACATAATATAGTAGGTTTTGTCATTGTTAAGTGTAATTTTATTGGCTGTCATCCAAGTCGATATTTTGATAAAAAAAGGCACAATACCATGACTGGAACGATACACAAATAACCCGCACATAAAGCTTCTCTCTTTTATGTGCGGGTTATTTGTGTATCGATATTTTGATCAGCTCCTCGTTAACAATGGTGTTGAGGGTGGCAAGATTAGGGTGAGAGATGACATAAGTCGTGTCGTCAGCAAAGAGAATGGGGTTCAGGTGTTCGGATACGTTTGGAAGATCATTGATGTATATGAGGAAGAGCAGGGGACCAAGGACACTTCCCTGCGGAACTCCAGTATCAAGTGGCCATGTTGTTGATGCTGTGTCTTTAATGGTGACATACTGATACCTATTAGTAAGGTAGGATTTGAAATATGCAAGCACATGGCCTCTTATACCATAATGGTCAAGTTTGTGGAGTAGGATGCCGTGGTCTACTGTTTCAAAAGCTTTTCTTAGGTCAAAGGTCACAAGTGTGGATATCCTAGCCATAACTGACTAGTTTTAAACTTTGCTCAAGTTCAGCTTTCTTGTCAAATTGCTCACTAATCCTAGTGACTGTTGTGAAAGTTACAAAACTTTCAAGAGTTGTGTCCCTCTTCAACAAGGACACATACACTTAGTATATCTTTATGGGATACGTTTCGGCGCGAGACGTATGGAAGAGTCATTTCAAAGAAAATAATTTTTTTTCCAGTTTTTAATTTAAATGTTCACCGCTGAAAGAGCCCAGGATCAGTCCTCAGGTGAGGCGAGACGTGTGAACTAATCTCCTTACACATTTTGATCCTTTTCACCTAGCACTAGATAGATACCCAGGAATTAGTCGACAAGTCACAAGTCTTTGCTTCCTCAGGGTATTCAGGGCTATTAATCCTCCGAGGTTATTAACCCTCTGAGGTTATAAACCCTCTGAGGTTATTAACCCTCCGAAGTTATTAACCCTAAGAGCAAATCCAGTCAGAGGACTGGTGGGACTGGAATCCCTCAGTTGTTATTAACCATCAAAGGTTGTTAATCCAAAGTTGTCGTCGTCGTCTTCAAGTTGTGATTTTATTTCCATTTTGATCTTCACATAGGGTGCGACACCTGAGACCTGACTAACACCTAAGTATCTGTCTACTGACAAGCAAACATGGACAGCGGGTGTAAGGAGAAACCAGATGCTTCAGCCTTCCTAGAAATCGAACCTTTGTGTTTTCGGTTATGAACTACAGGTGTAAGTCTGGTCCTAGTGTCGAGGCTTCCAGCAAGCTCACCTTTGTTTCGCCAGTTTTGCAAGATATACCTTTACCCTTGGTGAGTTCCGAGAGTTTTTTCTACTCCCGGAGCCCGGCCATAGGCCAGGCTCGTCTGGTGCTTGACTGGTCAACCAGGCTGTTTCTGTTGGTGGTCCGCCGACTCCCCAAAAAATGCAGTTCATATATCCTTAGATCTTTATTCTCTCTCTTTCCTACACCCCCCACCCGAGGGGGCCAACGCTGGGCCACCAACTGGACAAGACCCGGGCCGGGACATATATCGGCGAACCACATCGCAAAGTCGTTCTTTCCCTATTTTTTTTCGGTCCGTCTTATTAATCACAGACATCAATTCACTGTTGTAAAGACAGTCGGATGGGAGACTGATGAAGGCACCTTAAACAGTAAAAATCTTACAGTAAGTCTACGGCACTCGTTGGTTCCCCCATTCTCTGCTCACAAACCAGAACTTTTTATCACCTTTATCTAGTATTTATATTTTTTCCTTTGTGATATGTTATATGTAGTTGGTTATTTTTTTATGGATAGAAGACAGCCTAACTCAATCTAGAAATTTACTGCAAAACGTATGTGAAAAATCCACATTGATGCTCGTGGCAGTTAAGAGAACTGGTGATTATTTTACATTCCTTTTCTCTTCATGTCTTGAGCTGTGTGTTCAGCTTCACACTTCCAAGTGTGATCATCTCGACACATGTAACTGGTCAAACTACGCTATATAATGCACTTTTACACTGTACGCGTTAATATCTTGAGAATTTGTTGTTCAGCCATCATGGGAGGTGGTGTTTAGCACCCGCAGTCTTGATAAACAACACTGGTTGATAATGGTATAAAATACTAACAAGTTGATGATTAAGATACATGTGCAACAGTTGGGCATCTTTATTGATGAAACGTTTCGTCTACACAGTAGGCTTCTTCAGTCAAATACAGAGATAGCAGGCGTAGTAGTGAAATGAAATGATGTAATCAGTCCATCAACCTTTTAGAAATAGTGTTTGTAGTGGTCAGTCCCTCAGCCTGGAGGTACCTGCTGCCTCTGTATTTAACTGAAGAAGCCTACTGTGTAGGCGAAACGTTTCAACAATAAATATACCTAACTGTTGCATATGTATCTTAATCATCATCATGCAAAACTTTCTTGTTTTCCAGGAAGCTCCAAACTCGTGCTGGAGGCTCGATCCTCGACTCTATTCGCTGTGCATTATCTACCCAGACAGACGGGAGGGAAGAAGAGAATGAGAGCAAGAGAATAAAAAAGTTGAAGATGACCTCATATTTCGTTGTGATTAAATTTCAGGTGTCAGACAGTGTACACAGGTGAATAATTTACTGCATTAACTTTCCGTGTCGACTTTATCAAGCTGCCAGCGTTACTTAGAGCTACAGCAGAGCTTAGTAGGACGAATTGTGGCAGGAGAGATGGGAGAAGGGGAAGTGGGGTGAGGCTTAGGGTGAAGGAGGAGGAGGAATAGGAGGAGGGAGACCTGAGTAACAAGGGGAAGGAAAGAGTTAAAGGAGCTAGAGGCGAATGAGACAATCTAGAATAAAAGGTAATGGAATGAGAATAAAGGTTACTGGACTGAGAGTAGAGGTTACTGGAGTGGAGTAATGGTTACTGAAGTGGAGTAATGGTTATTGGAGTGGAGTAATGGTCACTGGCGTGGGAGTAATGGTCACTGGAGTGGGAATAATGGTTACTGGAATGGGAGTATTGGTCACTGAGGTGGGAGTAATAGTTACTGGAATGGGAGTAATGGTTACTGGAATGGGAGTAATGGTTACTGAGGTGGGAGTAATGGCTACTGGAACGGAAGTAATGGTTATTAAGGTGGGAGTGATAGTTACTGGAATGGGAGTAATGGTTACTGGAGTATGAGCAAACGGTACTGGCTTGATGCTTCCCCCGTGAGTATAGTAATTTATGCAGCCGGTAAGTTTAGTGAAAATAGACAGTGTGATGAACACGTCATTATTCTGACAATGTTTCGCAGAACCCTGGGCGAAACATCGTCGTAATGAAGCCTTACTCCAAATATTCTCTCCCTCTCTTTTTCCAATTATTATTATTATTATAATCAAGGGGAAGCGCTAAACCCGGAGGATTATACAGCGCCTGGGGGGGGGGATGTGGAAGGCATTCAGGCTTAATTCGGGGAACTGGAGCACAGATCCAATTCCCTAAATCAAGAGCCCCTCACCAACATCAAGGAACCTTCCTTGAGGGGCTCTTTTTCCAAGCAAAAATTATTCATGCATTCCACTTTGAAGACAAGACGGGAGTGAGGTCAGGGCCGGGAATGCGAGTCTTGAAAGAGTGTGAACACGACAGCCATCACAGACATTATGTGTAGTCTGGCGCTCTCCAGCGGCCCGAAGAACACGGATAAGACAGCTGATATTCACATAGCCCACTGAAGCGCTTTTTGCCCTGAGAGTGATCAATTTTGCGTCTACTCTTTCTTATTTACTTTTAGCATTCTCGAGGAACATTATACTAGCAGTAGCTTTGTTAATACCTTTGACAGCAGTTATGGTTAATACCTGAGCAGCAGCCAATAAGAGATGAAGTTAATACTGTAGCATTGTGTAGCTAAGCGTATTTATATTCATATTGACTCTTCAATTCTTCTACGAATTGTCACCCATCAAATCTGAATGAAGTTTATTTGGTCAACTTATTTCTGGGTATATTTATCCTCAGCCAGCCCGTCCTTCCAATTTTTTTTTTTAACGCTCTAAGCCAAACAAATATAAGAAGGTAGTAAGACATGTTCCGTGCTGATAAAAGATACTCATCTTTCTACTTTGTTATCGTCGTTTAATCGTGCGTAATTATAAGTTAATAAACTTTCGCCAAACCAAACCTAAATTATCGAGAATACTTAATTCCCATGCATTATTTTTTTTTATTTTATTGTTGACGCTTCCTTCGATTTTTTGTAAATCTTGTGATTTTTTTTTTTTTTTTTTTACTCATTTAAAATTATTTGGAATGTATCTGAAGTTGGTATCTTCTGTTTGTTGAATTAGATATTGCAACAGAGGAACTCAGTCAAATTAAAGCTCACTGAGGTCCTAGGTAAGTCTGACAGATAACCTCTCTGCATGTGGGATGCGCGCAATATGTCTGCTCTGTGTGGAGCTGCCATTGTGAAACACTTGACTCACTCTCAGCTACTGTTGATGATGGTTGTCCCAGCCTCACACTGTTGATGGTGGTTGTCCCAGCCTCACACTGTTGATGGTGGTTGTCCCAGCCTCACACTGTTGATGATGGTTGTCCCAGCCTCACACTGTTGATGATGGTTGTCCCAGCCTCACACTGTTGATGATGGTTGTCCCAGCCTCACACTGTTGATGGTGGTTGTCCCAGCCTCACACTGTTGATGATGGTTGTCCCAGCCTCACACTGTTGATGGTGGTTGTCCCAGCCTCACACTGTTGATGGTGGTTGTTCCAGCCTCACACTGTTGATGGTGGTTGTTCCAGCCTCACACTGTTGATGGTAGTTGTTCCAGCCTCAAACTGTTGATGATGGTCGTCCCAGCCTCACACTGTTGATGATGGTTGTCCCAGCCTCACACTGTTGATGGTGGTTGTCCCAGCCTCACACTGTTGATGATGGTTGTCCCGGCCTCACACTGTTGATGATGGTTGTCCCAGCCTCACACTGTTGATGATGGTTGTCCCAGCCTCACACTGTTGATGATGGTTGTCCCAGCCTCACACTGTTGATGGTGGTTGTCCCAGCCTCACACTGCTGATGATGGTTGTCCCAGCCTCACACTGTTGATGATGGTTGTCCCAGCCTCACACTGTTGATGATGGTTGTTCCAGCCTCACACTGTTGATGATGGTTGTCCCAGCCTCACACTGTTGATGATGGTTGTCCCAGCCTCACACTGTTGATGATGGTTGTCCCAGCCTCACACTGTTGATGATGGTTGTCCCAGCCTCACACTGTTGATGATGGTTGTCCCAGCCTCACACTGTTGATGATGGTTGTCCCAGCCTCACACTGTTGATGATCACACTGTTGATTGTACCAGCCTCACACTGTTGATGATGGTTGTTCCAGCCTCACACTGTTGATGATGGTTGTTCCAGCCTCACACTGTTGATGATGGTTGTTCCAGCCTCACACTGTTGATGATGGTTGTTCCAGCCTCACACTGTTGATGATGGTTGTTGATGAGTGTCCCAGCCTTGTTGATGATGGTTGTCCCAGCCTCACACTGTTGATGATGGTTGTCCCAGCCTGTTGATGAGTGGCCTTGTTAATGATGGTTGTCCCAGCCTCACACTGTTGATGATGGTTGTTCCAGCCTCACACTGTTGATGATGGTTGTCCCAGCCTCACACTGTTGATGATGGTTGTCCCAGCCTCACACTGTTGATGATGGTTGTCCCAGCCTCACACTGTTGATGATGGTTGTCCCAGCCTCACACTGTTGATGATGGTTGTCCCAGCCTCACACTGTTGATGATGGTTGTCCCAGCCTCACACTGTTGATGATGGTTGTTCCAGCCTCACACTGTTGATGATGGTTGTTCCAGCCTCACACTGTTGATGATGGTTGTTCCAGCCTCACACTGTTGATGATGGTTGTTCCAGGCTCACACTGTTGATGATGGTTGTTCCAGCCTCACACTGTTGATGATGGTTGTTCCAGCCTCACACTGTTGATGATGTTTGTCCCAGCCTCACACTGTTGATGATGGTTGTTCCAGCCTCACACTGTTGATGATGGTTGTCCCAGCCTCACACTGTTGATGATGGTTGTCCCAGCCTCACACTGTTGATGATGGTTGTTCCAGCCTCACACTGTTGATGATGGTTGTTCCAGCCTCACACTGTTGATGATGGTTGTTCTAGCCTCACACTGTTGATGATGGTTGTCCCAGCCTCACACTGTTGATGATGGTTGTTCCAGCCTCACACTGTTGATGATGGTTGTCCCAGCCTCACACTGTTGATGATGGTTGTCCCGGTCTCACACTGTTGATGATGATTGTCCCAGCCTCACACTGTTGATGATGGTTGTCCCAGCATCACACTGTTGATGATGGTTGTTCCAGCCTCACACTGTTGATGATGGTTGTCCCAGCCTCCCACTGTTGATGGTTGTCCCAGCCTTACACTGTTGATGATGGTTGTCCCAGCCTCACACTGTTGATGATGGTTGTTCCAGCCTCACACTGTTGATGATGGTTGTTCCAGCCTCACACTGTTGATGATGGTTGTTCCAGCCTCACACTGTTGATGATGGTTGTTCCAGCCTCACACTGTTGATGATGGTTGTCCCAGCCTCACACTGTTGATGATGGTTGTTCCAGCCTCACACTGTTGATGATGGTTGTTCCAGCCTCACACTGTTGATGATGGTTGTCCCAGCCTCACACTGTTGATGATGGTTGTCCCAGCCTCACACTGTTAATGATGGTTGTTCCAGCCTCACACTGTTGATGATGGTTGTTCCAGCCTCACACTGTTGATGATGGTTGTCCCAGCCTCACACTGTTGATGATGGTTGTCCCAGCCTCACACTGTTGATGATGGTTGTCCCAGCCTCACACTGTTGATGATGGTTGTCCCAGCCTCACACTGTTAATGATGGTTGTTCCAGCCTCACACTGTTGATGATGGTTGTTCCAGCCTCACACTGTTGATGATGGTTGTCCCAGCCTCACACTGTTGATGATGGTTGTCCCAGCCTCACACTGTTGATGATGGTTGTCCCAGCCTCACACTGTTGATGGTGGTTGTTCCAGCGTCACACTGTTGATGGTGGTTGTTTCAGCCTCACACTGTTGATGATGGTTGTCCCAGCCTCACACTGTTGATGATGGTTGTCCCAGCCTCACACTGTTGATGATGGTTGTCCCAGCCTCACACTGTTGATGATGGTTGTCCCAGCCTCACACTGTTGATGATGGTTGTCCCAGCCTCACACTGTTGATGATGGTTGTTCCAGCCTCACACTGTTGATGATGGTTGTTCCAGCCTCACACTGTTGATGATGGTTGTCCCAGCCTCACACTGTTGATGATGGTTGTCCCAGCCTCACACTGTTGATGATGGTTGTTCCAGCCTCACACTGTTGATGATTGTCCCAGCCTCACACTGTTGATGATGGTTGTTCCAGCCTCACACTGTTGATGATGGTTGTCCCAGCCTCACACTGTTGCTGATGTTTGTCCTAGCGTCACACTGTTGATGATGGTTGTTCCAGCCTCACACTGTTGATGGTGGTTGTCCCAGCCTCACACTGTTGATGATGGTTGTTCCAGCCTCACACTGTTGATGATGGTTGTCCCAGCCTCACACTGTTGATGATGGTTGTTCCAGCCTCACACTGTTGATGATGGTTGTCCCAGCCTCACACTGTTGATGATGGTTGTCCCAGCCTCACACTGTTGATGATGGTTGTCCCAGCCTCACACTGTTGATGATGGTTGTCCCAGCCTCACACTGTTGATGATGGTTGTTCCAGCCTCACACTGTTGATGATGGTTGTTCCAGCCTCACACTGTTGATGATGGTTGTTCCAGCCTCACACTGTTGATGATGGTTGTCCCAGCCTCACACTGTTGATGATGGTTGTCCCAGCCTCACACTGTTGATGGTGGTTGTCCCAGCCTTACACTGTTGATGATGGTTGTTCCAGCCTCACACTGTTGATGGTTGTCCCAGCCTCACACTGTTGATGATGGTTGTTCCAGCCTCACACTGTTGATGATGGTTGTTCCAGCCTCACACTGTTGATGATGGTTGTCCCAGCCTCACACTGTTGATGATGGTTGTCCCAGCCTCACACTGTTGATGGTGGTTGTCCCAGCCTTACACTGTTGATGATGGTTGTTCCAGCCTCACACTGTTGATGATGGTTGTCCCAGCCTCACACTGTTGATGATGGTTGTTCCAGCCTCACACTGTTGATGATGGTTGTTCCAGCCTCACACTGTTGATGATGGTTGTCCCAGCCTCACACTGTTGATGATGGTTGTCCCAGCCTCACACTGTTGATGATGGTTGTCCCAGCCTCACACTGTTGATGATGGTTGTCCCAGCCTCACACTGTTGATGATGGTTGTCCCAGCCTCACACAGTGCTCCCATATGAGTGCCACAATTTCTATTAATTTTCACTGAATTTTCTTAATAAATCTAAGAAAATTTCTTGAGCGATCTAACTTCGGAAAGTCTTATACCGAAAGCACTAAAACTAATTTTATACAAGACCTTGCATCTTATTTACTCGCTTGTTACTTGCGATCATTTGCATGTATATATCCCGCTTATACCAAACTGCGGCAGGCCAGGGTTCGACCCCACGACACATTGTCCCGCCTCAAGAGACAACACAGTGTACATGTCACCTTTTCCACTCAGCCATCGATCCTAGAAAGATTACGCACCCAGCAGACCTAGGTGTTGTTCGTGATCCGAGGACACTCGTGGCAGTGGTATGCTCAAACATGAATTTCAGCTTCCTTTCTGAATACTCACATCCAAAAGCATTCAATATAGCAATGAAACCACAAAACATTCTTTGTAGGATCGATGGTTGAGTGGATAAGGTGACATGTACATTGTGTTGTCTCTTGAAGCAGGACAATGTTATGTGGGGT
>NC_091342.1:13641585-13666585 GCF_038502225.1 Cherax quadricarinatus
GTTACAAACAATACAGTGACACAGAGGGTATAAATAGGTATAGAGTGAGGTGCAGAGCATAATATAATCGTTGTAGCTAATATCAATAGTAGTACTTATGGTAGTAGTAATAGTGGTAGCTGTAGTACTTGTGGTAGCTGTGGTAGCAGCTATGTGATGGCGGGGTACATTGTTTTGAGGTGAATTCTTGCTAATATTTCAGAGATGATGAAGCTGTCTTTATTTTGTTGTATTGTGTTAGAAATAGCGACTAATGATGATTCAAGGCATTTAGGTTTACGGAAATTATGTTCTTTAACCACTAGGCAGGAGTCGTTAAATTTCACGAGGTGGTTGTCGGAAATCCGGTGTTGTACGCGGGCATTATTCAAATTATCGTTTCTTATGGCTTGACAAAGCTCCTGGAGAGGGAAACGTTACCACAATAAAATGTCACATTAATTGCACCTGTATTCTTTTTACCTAACTAAACCTCATATGTTAAGGGGACAAAATAGATTTCCTATTGTAATTGCGAGGAAAAACACTGATGATATTCTTCGGCAGACGTACTCTCTAGATTTGCATATCGCTGAACACAGCAGTTCTCTCCCCAGCTGTTCGAACTACTGTACTAGGTTATTGGGAGCGTTTAAAATTTCTCAAAATTTTGTTCATGGAGCAAAGGCGAGAAATACGTTTTAATAAAATTAAAGCTGGAAAATACTGGAGGGAATTATTCCAATTCTTCCCACTGCAGTAACGCTAAATTTACGAGTGTGGGAGACATGGTAGTCGGTGCACAGTGAATAACTGGGTTAAGGTAAGTACACCAAGAAGGCACACTTAAACAGCACTGAGGGTTCAAGGGAAAATACCAGCAAACTCCTAAGTGTATTCAAGAAGGAACTTATTATACACGAGCAACATTGCACCGAACTTTTTTCATACTTGCTTACAGTAGCTTCGAAAAAGGTGAATCAGCATGCAACAACACTGAGAATCGTACAGCGTGCAACATTATGCAATAAAAACATAAAACATGCCTCGTACAGCAACAACATACAAAATTCATCGTGATACAAAATAAATATACAATATGCAGTATATAAGCAGTATTGCAGGCCATACATTACGCAAGTCATGGTCCCCGTGGCCTAGTCTCTCACTAGGCCTCTCTTGAAAGGTAAATATTGTACTACTAAGTACTATTAAGATACTAAGATAAAGATAAGTGCACATTGAGTGTAAGTAGAAGTGTGTAGAGGGTTACATGTCACAAGTGTATGAAACATGCTTCAATATGCATCATGAATGATCATACCAGTAAATCAGCAACATAAAAAAAATCAACAACATCCAACCACAATATACCTATAACACAGTACAGTTGTAACGTAACAACATTATACAGCTGCAACACACAACCAAAAATATTGATCTGTTTTTATAATTTTGCCCCAGACGTTACAGTCCCCCCCCCCCTCAAAATAAAATGAAAAGTCATTTCCCCCACATTTCTCTTGACAAGCTGGTGGCGAGGAGACACCAGTCATGACTTTATATCTGCATCAAACCAACCATTTCATTTAGTTTAATGCATAAATATATTTTGCTGATGTTTTTTCTTCTTCATCTTCGCCTGTTGAGAAATAAGTTTTGGATTTGCATTTTCAAAACAGGGTCGACTGGGAAACCGGAAATGAATATAATTTTGTCTTTGCCTTATGCGGCAAAAATTTGTCGGTCGACCTACTTAGTTAATGAAAAAGAGAGTCGCTCCTTTGACAAAAAATATGAAACACAGTAAAAATATATCTATTTTGGTCCACGTGGATATATATATATATATATATATATATATATATATATATATATATATATATATATATATATATATATATATATATATATGTAGGACAAGCCACGGGGAATGGAAATCCTTAGCTCAAATACTTTCACACTTTTCAGTGTGCCATCAGGAGCTATGCAAAGTTGCAAGGGAGCAACCAAAGCACGGAGAGAGGTCTCAGAGTAACGTGTATGTATATATATATATATATATATATATATATATATATATATATATATATATATATATATATATATATATATATATATATATATATATATTTATTTTATTATCACACTGGCCGATTCCCACCATGCTTGCAAGTTATCCAGCCAGCCATCATCTGAATCCCGACTGTACTGACCAGTGACCAAGTCTGTGATCCCGGAAGAAGGAAGTGGGAGCTGTTCAATACGCATCGTTTCTAGTCTCCTGGAACACTAGATATCTTGTAATCATGATGTATAGATGAAACGAATTAGCAAACCCATTTTAGTGGTATTTCATGGTTGTTGTAACTGTATTAGAAGCATTAGTAGTTGTAGTAGTGGTTGTAGTAGCTCTTGTTGCTATAGTAGTAGTAAGAGTAACATTTAATCCAGCTTCATTCCTCTTCTGTTAAATTTCTAAAAAAATTCAGTTCACTTAGATTTTCCAATATTTGGTCCGGTCGGGGATGATGGAGGTTAAGAAAGTTTTCTGATTTCCTAGGCATAAGGGGAATTACGGCTGTCTTCAAGAGGGAGCTAGACAGATACCTAAAGTCAGTACCTGATCAACCGGGCTGTGGTTTGTACGTTGGACTACATGCGGCCAGGAGTAACAGTGTGGTTAATCAGGCCCTGATCCACCGAGAGGCCTGGTCAAGGACTGGGCCGAGGGGGCGTTGACCCCCGGAACACCCTCCAGGTAGGTAGGTAGACTTCCTTTGCGACTTCATCATCTCAGACAGGATTTATATCAGCAAGATCAACAGAGGTTTCAGTCGTTTTGTCAAAGAGTCTTTCTTTGAATGTAAAAATGTTTTATATATTTTTGCTGTGTACTTCTCTTTCACCATCCTTTCTTTATCTTCTCCCTGTCCTTTCACACTTCACATAGTCCTCTTTCTTCTCCCAACCCTATCATTTTCTTCCTTCCCGCCAGGTGGAAAGTGTTTAGGTTCCTTCTCTCTCTCTAAACCATCATTTTCTTCCCTCACGCCACGTAACAGGTGTTTAGATAAGCAGGCGAGGTAGAGAGCGATAATAAGCAGGAAGCGAGGCTCAAGTCGAGTGTTCGGGTAATTCTGCACATGATACACGATGCGGGGATTAGGAAGATTCCCAGCAGAGGATGATTAAGGCCACGGGGGACTTAAGTAACTTGGGCGTGCATGGTGAGATTTGTGGGGATGACGCTATTGAGTTTAAAGGAAATGGAGGGAGTGAGGGAGAGAAAGAAAACGAGGAAGGGAGATGACGAAGGGAGGGAGCAGGAACAGGTTTAATAAACCATAGAATGAAAAAACTATAAAAAAGATTCATTTTATGTTATGAGTGTCCAACTGTATGTATTTGTATTCACCTGTTTGTGGTTGCAGGGGTCAAATTGTAGCTCCTGGCCTCGCATCTTCGTTACTAGGTCCACTCTCTTCCTGTTCCAAGAGTTTTATATACCTTTGAAAAGATTCGAGAGTGTTTCTACTCCCGGAGCCCGGTCATGGGCCAGGCTCGTGTGATCACTACACACACGTGTTATTATTACTAATACTTGCAATATCCAACAATTATAAAACACATATAACAAACGTTATTTCATGTGTTGCAGTTAAAAGTTTGATCACAGTTGAGCTAATGATGAATGTTAATATTAATGGCATTTAACCTCTGAAAAGTGTGATCTTGTTTTACATTCAAATTGAATTAAACAAATTGTTCAGTGAAAATAATTTTAGTCGTTTTTCACAGAATAGGAAATATAGGGATTTTTTTTTTTTTAGAAATATGTGTTAAATTAAATTGTTAAATAACAGTTGATTTGAAAGATGTGACGAATAGACAGTAGAGTGACGAATATACTGTAGAGTTGACGAATATACTGTAGAGTTGACGAATATACTGTAGAGTTGACGAATATACTGTAGAGTTGACGAATATACTGTAGAATTGGCGAATATACTGTAGAGTTGACGAATATACTGTAGAATTGACGAATATACTGTAGAGTTGGCGAATATACTGTAGAGTTGACGAATATACTGTAGAGTTGGCGAATATACTGTAGAGTTGACGAATATACTGTAGAATTGTGTCAGTCTTGTGTCACCGTCTTGTGTTAGTGTTGTATGACAGTGTTTTATCACAGTCACAGTCCTGCGTCACAGCGTTGTGTCACAGCGTTGTGTCATAGTGTTGTGTCACGGTGTTGTGTCACAATGTTGTGACACAGTGTTGTGTCACAGTCTAGTGTCACAGTCTTGTGTCACAGTTTAGTGTCACAGCCTTGTGTCACAGTCTTGTGTACAATCTTGTGCTAGTCTAGTGTCACAGTCTTGTATCAGTCGTGTCACAGTCTAGTGTCACAGTCTAGAGTCACAGTCTTGTCTCAATATTGTTTACACTACCCGTGATAAACACTGCATCACTCATATAAATAAAAAATAGTTACGATTATAACCATAATTTTTAAAGGGGTGGACCGGTAAGCCAGCGGAAGGCTTCGGTGAGATGACCAAAAGCTCTAATGGCGGGTCATCATATGACTAAAACCCGCGTCAAGAAACACTTGTCCTGTTTCCTGACGAACCTTACCTAACCTAACTGCCTCACTTATCACTGCCGTCTTCTTTTATTTCACCTATTTATGGTTAACACTTTCTACAAGATCATGCAGGCTACCATAAGGAAGCCTAAATTAACCTGCAATAAAGAAAATACCATTTGAAAATCTTCAGGAAGCGTCAAGAAATTAACATTGGGCAAAACGTGTGGAAACTGGCATAATAAAATGCAGTTAATGGATTGTTAAAACCAAGTACCAATGATAGGTTCCAGAGTTGCAGGAAATACTAATGAGAGGCAGAGTTCATCTCCTACATGATGCCACTCTCTCTAATCAAAAAAAACTGCCTTTTCGTGCTCTCTCAAGTATTACGTGACATATATATATATATATATATATATATATATATATATATATATATATATATATATATATATATATATATATATATATATTAACAAGTCGGCCGTCTCCCATCGAAGCAGGGTGACCCAAAAAGAAAGAAAATCCCTAAAAAGAAAATACTTTCATCATCATTTAACACTTTCACCTCACTCATACATAATCACTGTTTTTGCAGAGGCGCCCAAATACAACAGTTTAGAAGCATATTTAAAGATACACAACATATCCCTCCAAACTGCCAATATCCCAAACCCCTCCTTTAAAGTGCAGGCATTGTACTTCCCATTTCCAGTACTCAAGTCCGGCTATATAAAAATAACCGGTTTCCCTGAATTCCTTCACTAAACATTACCCTGCTCACACTCCAACAGCTCGTCTGGTCTCAAATACCATTCGTCTCCATTCACTCCTATCTAACACGCTCACGCACGCTTGCTGGAAGCCCAAGCCCCTCGTCCACAAAACCTCCTTTACCCCCTCCCTCCAACCTTTTCGAGGACGACCCCTACCCCGCCTTCCTTCCCCTACAGATTTATATAAGAACATAAGAACGAAGGAACACTGCAACAGGCCTACTGGCCCATGCAAGGCAGGTCCAAGTCTCCTACCAGCTTAAGCCAATGCACCCAAACTAGTCAGGTCAGGTCACCTTGACTTAAGAGAGGAACACGGCAACCGACCTGGTAGCACAAGCTATCAGGTCAAACTCACACCCACCCACATCCACTCATGTATTTATCCAACCTATTTTTAAAGCTACACAACGTTCTGGCCTCTATAACTGTACTTGGGAGTTTGTTCCACTCATCCACAACTCTATTACCAAACCAGTACTTTCCTATATCCTTCCTGAATCTGAATTTTTCCAACTTAAAATCATTGCTGCGAGTCCTGTCTAGGCTAGATATTTTCAGCACACTATTTACATCCCCTTTATTTATTCCTGTCTTCCATTTATACACCTCAATCATATCCCCCCTAATTCTACGTCTTTCTAGAGAGTGCAGATTCAGGGCCCTTAGTCTATCCTCATAGGGAAGGTTTCTGATACATGGGATCAACTTTGTCATCCTCCTTTGTACATTTTCCAGGGCATTTATATCCATTCTGTAATACGGTGACCAAAACTGTGCAGCATAATCTAAATGAGGCCTAACCAAGGATGTATAGAGTTGAAGAACAACCTGAGGACTCCTATTATTTATGCTTCTTGATATGAAGCCAAGGATTCTATTAGCTTTATTGCGAACACTTATGCACTGTTGTCTTGGTTTCAGATTACTGCTAACCAGAACTCCTAAATCTTTTTCGCAATCCGTAATATTAAGATCTACATTATTTAGTTTATATGTGGCATGGTTATTGTCCTGTCCAACATTTAGAACTTTGCATCTGCCACTTCTCCGACCACTGCATCAGTCTATTCAAATCTTCCTGGAGTGCTCTAATGTCCTCGTCAGAATGAATTCGACGGCCTATTTTGGTGTCATCGGCAAACTTGCTGATGTCGCTCTTTATGCCCTCATCTATGTCGTTTATGTATATTGTGAACAGCAGGGGGCCCAACACTGACCCCTGTGGAACACCGCTCGTGTCGCTTCCCCACTCTGATTTCTCCCCATTTATGCAAACTCTCTGCTGCCTATTTGTCAACCATGCCTCTATCCAGGAAAAAAAATTTTCCTCCTATTCCATGTGCCTTAATTTTCCTCAATAGTCTCTGATGTGGGACCTTGTCAAAAGCCTTACTGAAGTCCATATACACAATATCATATTCATTACCATGATCAATCTCCTCAAATACCTTAGTGAAAAAAGTTAATAAATTCGTAAGGCAGGAACGCCCCTTTGTAAAACCATGCTGAGATTCGTTGATTAATTTATGCTTTTCAAGGTGGCTACGAACTGCCTCGGCAATTATTGATTCCATAAATTTTCCCACTATGGAGGTTAGGCTTATTGGTCTATAGTTCGAAGCTAGGGACCTGTCACCTGCTTTGAAAATAGGTATCACATTTGCCATTTTCCACTTATCTGGCACCATGCCAGTTTGTAGTGATATGTTGGAAAGATTAGCCAAAGGTTTGCTAAGCTCCTCTTTACATTCCTTTAGAACCCTTGCATACAGTTCATCAGGGCCTGGGGATTTGTTAGGTTTTAATTTATCTATTTGCCTAAGGACCATGTCACTTGTGACTCTAATCGTGCACAGTTTATTATCGTCCCGTTCCACATAATTTATCATTTCTGGAATATCGCTGGTATCCTCCTGTGTAAAAACTGAGAGGAAGTATGTGTTAAAAATTCTACACATTTCCTTATCACTGTCAGTGAGCTGACCCGAGGAACTTTTGAGTGGGTCTATCTTGTCCCTGATCTTACTTCTATATACCTGAAAGAATCCTTTTGGGTTAGTCTTCGAATCTCTTGCAACTTTAACCTCATAATCTCTTTTTGCTTTTCTAATTCCTTTTTTTATTTCTCTCTTTAACTGAATATATCGATTTCTTAATTGCCCCTCCCTTCTTTTGATTTGCCTATATATGCCTCTCTTTTGACCAATCAGATATTTTAATCTATTGTTCATCCATTTAGGATCATTTTTGTTTGATCTGATTTCCCTATTTGGAACATAATTTGACTGAGCAGCTAGAACTATGCCCTGGAAAGCGTCATATCAGCAACCATCACCACCTACCTGACCCTTAGTCAGGTCATTCCAGTTCAGCCCACCTAAGTAATTTTTCAGTCCTATGAAATCAGCCAAGCGGAAGTCAGGGACAGAGACTTGATTGCCATTATTAGGGGAATTCCATGATATATTAAAACTGAGTGATTTGTGATCACTTTCCCCAAGCTCATCATTAACCTCAAGATTATTAATTAGTGTTTCCCTACTGGCAAGAACCAAGTCAAGGAGGTTATTTCCCCTAGTTGGCTCTGTCACAAACTGTTTTAAAAAACAATCCTGGATCGTATCAAGAAAGTCACCTGACTCTAAATTTCCTGTCAAATTGCTCCAGTCAATCTGTCTATAGTTGAAATCTCCCATTAGCACAACATTTTCGTATGTAGATGCCTTACGAATTTCGTCCCATAGAAGTTTACTGCACTCCCTATCAAGATTTGGGGCCCTGTAAATCACACCCAAAATTAGTTTTTCTCGGCCCTCGAGAAGCTGTAACCAAACAGATTCAGTGGCTGACGCTTCTAATTTAATATCTTGTCTAACAAAACAATTTAAATTGTCTCTGACATACATCGCTACTCCACCACCTTTCCTGTTGACCCTGTCAGTGTGGAATAATTTATAGCCTTGTATGTGACATTCAGAGGGCATCTCTCTATCTTTCAGATTGAGCCAGGTCTCTGTTATAGCAATAATATCTATGTTTCCTGCACTTGCAATTAATCTTAGCTCATCTATCTTATTTCTTACACTCCTGCTATTAGTATAGTAAACCTTAAGGGAGCTAGTCCCTTGCTGCCCTCTGCTGTCCCCGTTTGTTTGCTGACCTGATCTATTGTTTTTATTTATAACTTCATGCTGAATGCCTTTTATACATTTACTGTTTCCAACCCTATTGTTGCAACCTGCTTGTTTCCCACACACACCCATACCTCTATCTTCCATCAGTTTAAAATCATAGGCATTTCACCAATGGCCTTCTCAATCGAGTCTGCAAGTGCTACCACCCCAGCCCCAGAGAAATGTACCCCATCCCTTGCATACATATCATGTTTGCCACAAAAGCTGTTCCAGTTGTCAATGAATGGGATTGCAAGTTCCTTACAGTATCTGTCTAGCCAGTAATTTACACCAATTGCCCTAGACAACCATTCATTTCCTACTCCCCTTCTAGGCAAGATGCTACATATGATTGGGATCTCTCCCTTAGACTTAATGAAATCTATAGCTGACCTGTACTTATCTAGCAGCTCTTCTCTCCTACCCTTCACAATATCATTTCCACCAGCACTGAGACAGATAATGGGCTTGTTCCCATTACCTGACATGATATTATCCAGCCTGTTGACAATGTCCCCAACACCAGCTCCAGGGAAGCACACTCTATCTCTCATCTTCTTATTCCTATTACAAAAAGCACGGTCAATATATCTTACCTGAGAGTCACCAACCACAAGAATGCGCTTACCTCCATTAGCAGGGGCAGTAGTACCCTTACCTTCACTGGCCACTGAAGTACATTCATCCTGAAGAACAGAGAAGCGATTTCCTACCTTCAGATCTTCACTCTTAACTTTCCTTACTCTGATGCGCCTCCCATTACTGTGAACCACTCGCCACTTGTAGCAGGTGCTGGGCTGCACCTCACTGCTGGTAGCCGTTGCTACCTCCCCAACTACACCCTCCTCACAGCGAGAGACAGACTGCACCTCACTGCTAGAAGCCTCATTCCCCACAACTCCAGCCACCTCACACTCTCTCCCAGACCCATTGAGGTGGACCTTCAGCCTCCTAATCTCCTCCTGGAGAAGCAAGACCTCCTCCTTCAACTCTCCAACCTCAATTTTTAAAACACTGCAGAAGCAAGCCATGCTTTGTAACCGTCCACGCTAATCCCCAAAGCAGCTCAGGGTCTGTGACCTCACGTGACGACTGACCACTGACCACTCGACGACTCATGCTCTCCATGTCCTTCTACTTTGATCCCTTCTATCTAAATGGCCAAACCACTTAAACAACCCCTCCTCAGCCCTCTGACTAATACTTTATTAACTCCACACCGTCTCCTAATTTCCACACTCCGAATTTTCTGCATAATATTTACACTGCACATTGCGCTGAACTACGTTTTTGTAGGTGGACAGTTTAGTGTATAGTAGCGCGTTATTGTAATTTAGCATTATTGATTTTTTTTAAATCAATTGTAAGTGGTGTGATGGTACAAGTGAACCAGAGTAGTGTGATGGTACAAGTGAACCAGAGTAGTGTGATGGTACAAGTGAACCAGAGTAGTGTGATGGTACAAGTGAACACGGCCAGTTCACCACAGTAGTACTGGTAAAAGAGAATAACTCAAACGACTCAAGAAATCGTAATGATACGATTGGAGTTTTGAGACTCTATGACCGCGGGTTCAATCCCGGCCGGGGGTATGGTTTAATAACTCAAAAACCTCGCGAGTACGTGGCTTGAACTTTCTTGAACTTTGGGAAACAGAAAATTAGAGATGATAAAGTGTTGATAATAAGACAGAAGACGTGATGAACGACCCCAGGCAGTAACAACAGTGTTTAGACTCTACTTTTCTATTGCAATATAATGTTAAGTGATGCTTGTGGTTATGGTCAGCAGGTGTCATAAACAAGACCGTTAATTTCTTGCTCTTTTTTCATAGCAGGATTCTTTGAGTCTGGGGAAGGACTCTTGATCCAAGAAATCAGAGGTATTTTTCCCTCCATTCTTGGGTCAAACACGATTAGCTTTCTTTTTCCGTAAGCACTGCCCGACCCCTGCGGATTTAATGTTTTCCTATTAATATAAAAGCAGAAAATACTGCAGGTAATTAATAATAAAAGAGAGGTGTTGATATGTTGCAATTTTTTAACTGTAGTGTTGACACGCCTCTGGCAAGACAGTGATGGAGTGAATGATGATGAGAGTGTTTCTTCTTTTTCGGGTCACCCTGCCTTGGTGGGTAACGGCCAGTGTGTTAATAAAAAAATGATAGTAAATATAATAATAATAATAATAATAATAATAATAATAATAATTAAATATTAATAATTAAATAATTATAATTACCACAGGGTAACTACTATTTTGAAGGGAATGATATTTAATAGTATACATATTGTACAGTGAGCATGAAGTGTCCTGACTGCTAGTGTGAGACGGAAGCATGTTATATGTTTTGCACTCTTGCATGTTTGTTTTTTTATGTCTTGTCAGCACGCAGGATAACATGTAATTACATGTAAATCTTACAAACTTTTACTTTGCTTTCTTGATAGTTCTTAACCTACTTTGAGGAGGGTCAGCCAGAGACAGGAGAGCAGGGGCGATTATTAATCGAACTGTTAACCAATATATATATATATATATATATATATATATATATATATATGAAGAGAAGTTGCAGAGATTGGTGGATGAATTTGGTAGGGTGTGCAAAAGAAGAAAATTAAAGGTGAATACAGGAAAGAGTAAGGTTATGAGGATAACAAAAAGATTAGGTGATGAAAGATTGAATATCAGATTGGAGGGAGAGAGTATGGAGGAGGTGAACGTATTCAGATATTTGGGAGTGGACGTGTCAGCGGATGGGTCTATGAAAGATGAGGTGAATCATAGAATTGATGAGGGAAAAAGAGTGAGTGGTGCACTTAGGAGTCTGTGGAGACAAAGAACTTTGTCCTTGGAGGCAAAGAGGGGAATGTATGAGAGTATAGTTTTACCAACGCTCTTATATGGGTGTGAAGCGTGGGTGATGAATGTTGCAGCGAGGAGAAGGCTGGAGGCAGTGGAGATGTCATGTCTGAGGGCAATGTGTGGTGTGAATATAATGCAGAGAATTCGTAGTTTGGAAGTTAGGAGGAGGTGCGGGATTACCAAAACTGTTGTCCAGAGGGCTGAGGAAGGGTTGTTGAGGTGGTTCGGACATGTAGAGAGAATGGAGCGAAACAGAATGACTTCAAGAGTGTATCAGTCTGTAGTGGAAGGAAGGCGGGGTAGGGGTCGGCCTAGGAAGGGTTGGAGGGAGGGGGTAAAGGAGGTTTTGTGTGCGAGGGGCTTGGACTTCCAGCAGGCATGCGTGAGCGTGTTTGATAGGAGTGAATGGAGACAAATGGTTTTTAATACTTGACGTGCTGTTGGAGTGTGAGCAAAGTAACATTTATGAAGGGATTCAGGGAAACCGGCAGGCCGGACTTGAGTCCTGGAGATGGGAAGTACAGTGCCTGCACTCTGAAGGAGGGGTGTTAATGTTGCAGTTTAAAAACTGTAGTGTAAAGCACCCTTCTGGCAAGACAGTGATGGAGTGAATGATGGTGAAAGTTTTTCTTTTTCGGGCCACCCTGCCTTGGTGGGAATCGGCCGGTGTGATAATAAAAAAAAAAAATAAAAAAATATATATATATATATATATATATATATATATATATATATATATATATATATATATAAACCATAGCCAGGCGATGAGAAGACAAGCAAGTAGACAGGAGGGATAGTTGAACAAACAAATTATTGACAAGTTGAAGTGTTACCTGGCAGCAGTTGGATCACTCTCACTAGGGACGCAAGTGAAGGAGTAATTCAACACTCACGTAAGCATGAGACACTAAAATATGCAGAAGGTCAAGGGAAAGGAGAAGGACGAGTTGTTTATTAGTCAGGGATAAAACTCTGACACGGATGTCTCTCATGAAGTGCACAGCGGTGCCGGCACAATGGCACTTGGGTGGTATGATGGGGTAAAGACAAAGTGTAAAGATAGGTGACAGGTGTGGGTCTCCAGCAGTCACAAGGTAGAAGGATGAAGTGAAACGTCTCGCAAGAAACAAATACATTTCAAGCGATATCGTACCTGCTTCACCTAGTATATACACCGAGCTCATCATCTTTCCAGCAGAAGTTAAGTTAGCTGCTGCTGCCCAGGCCTGACACAACCATCTAATGATACTAGGTGAAGCAGTTGCGATATCGCTTTGAAAATGTACCTGTTTCTTGCGAGACATTTCACTTCATCCCTCTACCTTGTGACTGCTGGAGGACCACACCTTACACCTTGTCTTTACACCTGTATTAGATACCACTGAGAGATATCCTGGAATCTGGAATACAGTTGGCTTAAAGGTGTGTGGTGTGTGTGTGTGTACTCACCTATTTGTACTCACCTATTTGTGGTTGCAGGGGTCGAGTCCTAGCTCCTGGCCCCGCCTCTTCACCGGTTGCTACTAGGCCCTCTCTCTCCCCGCTCCATGAGCTTTATCAAACCTCGTCTTAAAACTGTGTATGGTTCCTGCCTCCACTACGTCATTTTCTAGGCTATTCCACTGCCTTACAACTCTATGACTGAAGAAATACTTCCTACTATCTCTCTGACTCATTTGTGTCTTCAACTTCCAATTGTGGCCTCTTGTTTCTGTGTCCCCTCCCTGGAACATCCTGTCCTTGTCCACCTTGTCTATTCCACGCAGTATTTTATATGTCGTTATCATGTCTCCCCTGACCCTCCTGTCCTCCAGTGTCGTCAGGCCGATTTCCCTTAATCTTTCTTCATAGGACATTCCCCTTAGCTCTGGAACTAACCTTGTTGCAAACCTTTGTACTTTCTCTAGTTTCTTGACGTGCTTTATCAAGTGCGGGTTCCAAACAGGTGCTGCATACTCCAGTATGGGCCTGACATACACGGTGTACAGTGTCTTGAATGATTCCTTACTAAGGTGTCGGAATGCTGTTCTCAGGTTTGCCAGGCGCCCATATGCTGCAGCAGTTATCTGATTGATGTGTGCTTCCGAAGACATGCTCGGTGTTATACTCACCCCAAGATCTTTCTCCTTGAATGAGGTTTGCAGTCTTTGGCCACCTAGCCTATACTCTGTCTGTGGTCTTCTGTGCCCTTCCCCTATCTTCATGACTTTGCATTTGGCAGGATTAAATTCGAGAAGCCATTTGCTGGACCAGGTGTCCAGTCTGTCCAGGTCTCTTTGAAGTCCTGCCTGGTCCTCATCAGATTTAATTCTCCTCATTAACTTCACATCATCTGCAAACAGGGACACTTCTGAGTCTAACCCTTCCGTCATGTCGTTCACATATACCAAAAATAGCACTGGTCCTAGGACCGACCCCTGTGGGACCCCGCTCGTCACAGGTGCCCACTGTGATACATCATTACGTACCATGACTCGTTGTTGCCTCCCTGTCAGGTATTCTCTGATCCATTGCAGTGCCCTTCCTGTTATATGCGCCTGATGCTCTAGCTTCTGCACTAATCTCTTGTGAGGAACTGTGTCAAAGGCCTTCTTGCAGTCCAAGAAGATGCAATCAACCCACCCCTCTCTCTCTTGTCTTACTTCTGTTATTTTATCATAAAACTCCAGAAGGTTTGTGACACAGGATTTGCCTTCGGTGAATCCGTGCTGGTTGGCATTTATACTCCTGTTCCGTTCCGTTCCGTGTGTGTGTGTGTGTGCGCCTGCGTGCGCGCGCATTTACATTGTGGAGTTGAACTCTACCTTTTGGATTACTCTTTAACTATTTCCTTAACTGGCGTGGTTTACTCTTTGCCCTTTTGGGTTCTGTCACATCCACTTGTGAATCCGCGTATGAAGTTGACCTCCACTACCCTCCAGCTTAATGCATTCCACTTGTTCACTATCCTCCCACATTGAAATCATTTTATTGTGTTTCTGATCAAGTTGAACTTCTGGCTTACACATCTCTAACATGCCTTCTGTGTTTACACACACACACACACACACACACACACACACACACACACACACACACAAACACACACACACACACACACGAAGGTTTGCAACAAGGCTAGTTCCAGAGCTAAGGGGAATGTCCTACGAAGAAAGGTTAAGGGAAATAGGCCTGACGGCACTGGAGGACAGGAGGGTCAAGGGAGACATGATAACGACATACAAAATATTGCGAGGAATAGATAAGGTGGACAGAGACAGAATGTTCCGGAGATGGGACACAAAAACAAGGGGTCACAACTGGAAATTGAAGACTCAGATGAGTCAAAGGGATGCTAGGAAGTATTTCTTCAGTCACAGAGTTGTCAGGAAGTGGAATAGTCTGGAAAGTGAGATAGTGGAGGCAGAAACCATACATAGCTTTAAGACTAGGCATGATAAGGCTCATGGAGCAGGGAGAGAGAGGACCTAGTAGCGATCAATGAAGAGGCGGGGCCAGGAGCTGAGTCTCGATCCCTGCAGCCACAAATAGGTGAGTACAAATAGGTGAGGTGAGTACACACACAAACGAATCACTAGATCAACCACTGAGTGCAATATTGTGTTCTGTCATGCACGTGACTATGACTACAATGTTCTTCATGACAATTGCAGATTTGTGTTCGATTATATAATGCAATATTATTGCGAGGGCTGCACGATAGTTTGTGCCCAAGTTACTGCAATAATACACACAATGTTTAGAAGATGAGTCATGGTACAGTCTGCAGACACACTGCTCATGGTGACCGTATACTCTGCAGACACACTGCTCATGGTGACCACATTCTGCAGACACACTGCTCATGGTGACCGTACACTCTGCAGACACACTGCTCATGGTGACCACACACTCTGCAGACACACTGCTCATGGTGACCACACACTCTGCAGACACACTGATCATGGTGACCGTATACTCTGCAGACACACTGCTCATGGTGACCACATTCTGCAGACACACTGCTCATGGTGACCGTACACTCTGCAGACACACTGCTCATGGTGACCACACACTCTGCAGACACACTGCTCATGGTGACCACACACTCTGCAGAAACGCTGCTCATGGTGACCACACACTCTGCAGTCACACTGCTCATGGTGGCCACACACTCTGCAGACACACTGCTCATGGTGACCACACACTCTGCAGTCACACTGCTCATGGTGACCACACACTCTGCAGACACACTGCTCATGGTGACCACACACTCTGCAGACACACTGCTCATGGTGACCACACACTCTGCAGTCACACTGCTCATGGTGACCACACACTCTGCAGACACACTGCTCATGGTGACCACACACTCTGCAGACACACTGCTCATGGTGACCGTACACTCTGCAGACACACTGCTCATGGTGACCGTACACTCTGCAGACACACTGCTCATGGTGACCACACTCTGCAGACACACTGCTCATGGTGACCACACTCTGCAGACACACTGCTCATGGTGACCGTATACTCTGCAGACACACTGTTCATGGTGATCATACACTCTGCAGACACACTGTTCATGGTGATCATACACTCTGCAGACACACTGCTCATGGTGATCGTGGTTTATTCGCCAGGAAACAGGAAAGTGTCTTGTGAGTGTCGTCGTCAGACGTCCCACTCAGAAGCTGTGGTGACAATGTTCAATGTCAAGGATTAAGCAAATTTTGGCTTACCTCTACTGTATACCATATATATATATATATATATATATATATATATATATATATATATATATATATATATATATATATATATATATATATATATATATATGTCGTGCCGAATATGTAAAACTGGTCATTTAGCAAGAACTCGTTTAAAATTAAGTCATTTCTGAAATTTTCTCTTATACGTTTAAAGATATATTTTTTTCATTAATGTTAATGTAAAAATTTTTAATTTTGCACCAAAAGAATCTTAGAAAACTTACCTAACCTTATTATAACAAGAGCAATTTATTTTAGCCTAACCCAACTAAATATATTTTAAATACGTTTACAATAATTTAGTACTAAACAAACACAATCAAATATATTTTTTTCGTTAGGTTCAGAATGATTTTGGCGAAATTATTGCATACATAAATTTTCACTTGTCCTATTTGGCAAGATGAGCGTTGCTATTTAAGCCAAGATCGCAAGATCTGCCTATTCGGCACGACATATTTTTAATTTATTTATTCTCTAGCAAACTACTGTCTTTCTGAAAAAAAATTGGACCTGCTCTGAATTATTCACTCGTACCACTAGAGATCAGGAAGTTTTCAACAACACTTGTAGAGATTTTGTGAACTTGGAGAACGTGCCGAGGATGTGCTGGTGTCACTCTCACTACTTTACTTGTACTTCCTAGGAAACAACTGCAAATTACACTACAAAAAGACAGATGCTTGTTGCAGAAGAATTCAGACCGAGTGGCGTGGGGAAGACCTGTTGGGTGACTGATGTATGATCATAGGTGAGGGACGTAGGTGGAGAGATGTGGGAAATGACATACTGAGGGAGGGGGGGGGTGATACGTAACTTTTACCTGTGATTTACTTGTTACCTGTTTTGAGAGCCTCCCCACTGATTGCTTGGTAGAATATAGTAAATTCAGTTGAACTTGTCTCGGTGATGTTTCCTTCGTGACAAACTTGAAGGAGACTAAAGCCAATTATTTTCGCTGTGTCACATGTATCTTTAAACCTCATTTTGGTCTCGCTTGCATGGAAGAAGGACATGTTTAGCATTACTGTATAACTAGGAGAGAGCAGAGTTACTGTGTAACTAGGAGAGAGTAGTAGAGTTACTGTGTAACCAGGAGAGAGTTGTAGAGTTACTGTGTAACTAGGAGAGAGTAGTAGAGTTACTGTGTAACCAGGAGAGAGATAACAGTTAGTGTGTAAATAGGAGAGAGGACAGTGACTGTGTAACTAGGAGAGAGTAGAGTTGCTGTGTTAAGGCATTTTTAATATGTTGGGATTGTAATAAGAATTTGGGACTGGAAGTATTGAAAGCTCTTTTATGAAGAACTAAATGACCAAGCCTCTCTGTGTGCGTCATGATGTGTAATAATAATAATAAAAATAAGAATTGTGTGCAACTAGGAGAGAGAACAGTTACTGTAAAACAGGAGAGAGGATAGTGAGTGTGTAACTAGGAGAGAGAACCTCATACCTGGAGGGTGCAGGTAAGTGCCACCAACTGATGTCGTGATTACCTTCCTTTCCCACTATTTAGTATCCCTGAAGGTAAATGTTCTCTTCGAATTTTCACGAAAAACCTTTTATTTCCTCGTAATTGTGTTTTAAGTGGTTATATCGTGACCATAAACTCCTGAGGAGGGAATGGAACTCGACCAGATCTGGGCAAGATGTTAAGTGTTTTCCATTACCATCGTTGATCCACAGTTACATATACCAGAGGCTTGGTCACAGGCTTGACCATAGGCTTGATCACAGGCTTGACCATAGGCTTGGTCACAGGCTTGACCTTAGGCTTGGTCACAGGCTTGACCATAGGCTTGGTCACAGGCTTGACCATGGGCTTGGTCACAGGCTTGGCCAACTTCTTGAGATATTCTTACAAATGCTACTCATCTTCCTTCTAGAACTGCTGAGCTGTTTTCTTCAGAATTAAGAATAAATCAGGCTTAAAAAAGTAGATAATTTCTTCTGAAAATTAGAATTAATTGATTTGTTTTATAGTGTCATTAAATCCATATGGTGTTGTTTAACAAATTTTATCTGGAAAATTAGGATCACTTGTTTTACGACGAACTTTAAAAGAAAATTACCCTTTTTTATCTGAAATTACAATCACTTGACTAGTTTTATTGCACATTAAAGACATTACACAGTTTATAAATCTCTCGGATATTTCCAGGGCTCCTGTGTACCTTACGTCAAAGTTTCATAGACCGGCTATAGTGAAGGAACGCATCAGTGTCAGCAGATGTTGCCCAGCGCCACTTATCGCACAAAATTAATTACAGTGGTAGCTGGTTTTCTTAGTTAGATCCATTCCTGCTTGTCGTTATTTTTATGTTGTTGAGCAAACAGTGTACTGCTGTGTTGTGAGCAGGTGTTTTGGTTTGTGTCACTACTGTGTTGTGAGCACGAATGTTGTATTGTGCCCACTGATCGGTTTTTATTGTCGTTGAATGACTTTGTTTATTTTGAAGACTGGTACATTTTGAGGCATGAACCAACAACTGGTTAATGTAATAGAAAAATTAAAAAATAAAGGAGAATAGCTAAGCATTTCGAAGGAATGTATGTAGTACAAGAGATAACCAGCATGGGTTTATAGATGGCAAATATTGTCTCGTGAATCTCCTGGAGTTTTATGACACAGTGACGGAAATGAAACAGGAGAGAGAAGGTTGGGTAGACTGTGTCTTCCTAGACGCTAAGAAAGCATTTGATACAGTGCTTCTATGTAAATTGGAAGAGGAGAGACGATTAGCAGGGAAGGTATGCAGGTGGATACTTAGTGGACACAAAACATAGGGTGATGATAAAGAAGGTGGTCTCGGACTGCACACGAAGGATAAGAAGAGATATTCAGGAATTAGTAATTGTGAAGGTGTGTGTGATCGTTACTGAATTTGGTTATGAATGCGTGTGTTCATGGGTGCTTGTGATCATGGGTGCTTGTGATCATGGGTGCTTGTGATCATGGATGCTTATGATCATGGGTGCTTGTGATCATGGATGCTTATGATCATGGGTGCTTGTGATCATGGGTGCTTGTGATCATGGATGCTTGTGATCATGGATGCTTATGATCATGGGTGCTTGTGATCATGGATGCTTATGATCATGGGTGCTTGTGATCATGGATGCTTATGATCATGGATGCTTGTGATCATGGGTGCTTGTGATGGGTGCTTATGATCATGGGTGCTTGTGATCATGGATGCTTGTGATCATGGGTGCTTGTGATCATGGATGCTTGTGATCATGGATGCTTATGATCATGGGTGCTTGTGATCATGGATGCTTATGATCATGGGTGCTTGTGATCATAGATGCTTGTGATCATGGATGCTTATGATCATGGGTGCTTGTGATCATGGATGCTTGTGATCATGGATGCTTGTGATCATGGATGCTTATGATCATGGGTGCTTATGATCATGGGTGCTTGTGATCATGGGTGCTTATGATCATGGGTGCTTGTGATCATGGATGCTTGTGATCATGGGTGCTTGTGATCATGGATGCTTATGATCATGGATGCTTGTGATCATGGATGCTTGTGATCATCGGTGCTTGTGATCATGGGTGCTTGTGATCATGGGTGCTTGTGATCATGGATGCTTATGATCATGGATGCTTATGATCATGGGTGCTTGTGATCATGGATGCTTATGATCATGGATGCTTATGATCATGGGTGCTTGTGATCATGGATGCTTATGATCATGGGTGCTTGTGATCATGGATGCTTATGATCATGGGTGCTTGTGATCATGGATGCTTGTGATCATGGATGCTTGTGATCATGGGTGCTTGTGATCATGGATGCTTATGATCATGGATGCTTATGATCATGGGTGCTTGTGATCATGGATGCTTGTGATCATGGATGCTTGTGATCGTGGGTGCTTGTGATCATGGGTGCTTGTGATCATGGGTGCTTGTGATCATGGGTGCTTGTGATCATGGATGCTTATGATCATGGATGCTTATGATCATGGGTGCTTGTGATCATGGATGCTTATGATCATGGGTGCTTGTGATCATGGATGCTTATGATCATGGATGCTTATGATCATGGGTGCTTGTGATCATGGGTGCTTGTGATCATGAGTGCTTGTGATCATGGATGCCTGTGATCATGGGTGCTTGTGATCATGGATGCTTATGATCATGGATGCTTGTGATCATGGATGCTTGTGATCATCGGTGCTTGTGATCATGGGTGCTTGTGATCATGGGTGCTTATGATCATGGGTGCTTGTGATCATGGGTGCTTGTGATCATGGATGCTTGTGATCATGGGTGCTTGTGATCATCGGTGCTTGTGATCATGGGTGCTTGTGATCATGGGTGCTTGTGATCATGGGTGCTTGTGATCATGGATGCTTATGATCATGGATGCTTATGATCATGGGTGCTTGTGATCATGGATGCTTATGATCATGGATGCTTATGATCATGGGTGCTTGTGATCATGGATGCTTATGATCATGGGTGCTTGTGATCATGGATGCTTATGATCATGGGTGCTTGTGATCATGGATGCTTGTGATCATGGATGCTTGTGATCATGGGTGCTTGTGATCATGGATGCTTATGATCATGGATGCTTATGATCATGGGTGCTTGTGATCATGGATGCTTGTGATCATGGATGCTTGTGATCATGGGTGCTTGTGATCATGGGTGCTTGTGATCATGGATGCTTATGATCATGGATGCTTATGATCATGGGTGCTTGTGATCATGGATGCTTATGATCATGGGTGCTTGTGATCATGGATGCTTATGATCATGGATGCTTATGATCATGGGTGCTTGTGATCATGGGTGCTTGTGATCATGGGTGCTTGTGATCATGGGTGCTTGTGATCATGGATGCTTGTGATCATGGGTGCTTGTGATCATGGATGCTTGTGATCATGGATGCTTGTGATCATGGGTGCTTGTGATCATGGGTGCTTGTGATCATGGGTGCTTGTGATCATGGGTGCTTGTGATCATGGATGCTTATGATCATGGATGCTTATGATCATGGGTGCTTGTGATCATGGATGCTTATGATCATGGGTGCTTGTGATCATGGATGCTTGTGATCATGGGTGCTTGTGATCATGGATGCTTGTGATCATGGATGCTTGTGATCATGGGTGCTTGTGATCATGGGTGCTTATGATCATGGGTGCTTGTGATCATGGATGCTTGTGATCATGGGTGCTTGTGATCATGGGTGCTTGTGATCATGGGTGCTTGTGATCATGGGTGCTTGTGATCATGGATGCTTATGATCATGGATGCTTATGATCATGGGTGCTTGTGATCATGGATGCTTATGATCATGGGTGCTTGTGATCATGGATGCTTATGATCATGGATGCTTATGATCATGGATGCTTATGATCATGGGTGCTTGTGATCATGGATGCTTATGATCATGGGTGCTTGTGATCATGGATGCTTATGATCATGGGTGCTTGTGATCATGGATGCTTATGATCATGGGTGCTTGTGATCATGGATGCTTATGATCATGGGTGCTTGTGATGATGGATGCTTATGATCATGGGTGCTTGTGATCATGGATGCTTATGATCATGGGTGCTTGTGATCATGGGTGCTTGTGATCATGGGTGCTTATGATCATGGGTGCTTGTGATCATGGATGCTTGTGATCGTGGATGCTTATGATCATGAGTGCTTGTGATCATGGATGCTTATGATCATGGGTGCTTGTGATCATGGGTGCTTGTGATCATGGGTGCTTGTGATCATGGGTGCTTGTGATCATGGATGCTTATGATCATGGGTGCTTGTGATCATCGGTGCTTGTGATCATGGGTGCTTGTGATCATGGGTGCTTGTGATCATGGATGCTTATGATCATGGGTGCTTGTGATCATGGATGCTTGTGATCATGGATGCTTGTGATCATGGGTGCTTGTGATCATGGATGCTTATGATCATGGATGCTTGTGATCATGGGTGCTTGTGATCATGGATGCTTGTGATCATGGATGCTTGTGATCATGGGTGCTTGTGATCATGGGTGCTTGTGATCATGGGTGCTTGTGATCATGGGTGCTTGTGATCATGGATGCTTATGATCATGGATGCTTATGATCATGGGTGCTTGTGATCATGGATGCTTATGATCATGGGTGCTTGTGATCATGGATGCTTATGATCATGGGTGCTTGTGATCATGGATGCTTATGATCATGGATGCTTATGATCATGGATGCTTATGATCATGGGTGCTTGTGATCATGGGTGCTTGTGATCATGGGTGCTTGTGATCATGGGTGCTTGTGATCATGGATGCTTATGATCATGGGTGCTTGTGATCATGGATGCTTGTGATCATGGATGCTTGTGATCATGGGTGCTTGTGATCATGGGTGCTTGTGATCATGGGTGCTTGTGATCATGGGTGCTTGTGATCATGGATGCTTATGATCATGGATGCTTATGATCATGGGTGCTTGTGATCATGGATGCTTATGATCATGGGTGCTTGTGATCATGGATGCTTATGATCATGGATGCTTATGATCATGGGTGCTTGTGATCATGGATGCTTATGATCATGGGTGCTTGTGATCATGGATGCTTATGATCATGGGTGCTTGTGATCATGGATGCTTATGATCATGGGTGCTTGTGATCATGGATGCTTATGATCATGGGTGCTTGTGATCATGGATGCTTATGATCATGGGTGCTTGTGATCATGGGTGCTTGTGATCATGGGTGCTTATGATCATGGGTGCTTGTGATCATGGGTGCTTGTGATCATGGATGCTTATCATGGGTGCTTGTGATCATGGATGCTTGTGATCATGGGTGCTTATGATCATGGGTGCTTGTGATCATGGGTGCTTGTGATCATGGGTGCTTGTGATCATGGATGCTTATGATCATGGATGCTTATGATCATGGGTGCTTGTGATCATGGATGCTTATGATCATGGGTGCTTGTGATCATGGATGCTTATGATCATGGGTGCTTGTGATCATGGATGCTTGTGATCATGGATGCTTGTGATCATGGGTGCTTGTGATCATGGATGCTTATGATCATGGATGCTTATGATCATGGGTGCTTGTGATCATGGATGCTTATGATCATGGATGCTTGTGATCATGGATGCTTGTGATCATGGGTGCTTGTGATCATGGATGCTTATGATCATGGGTGCTTGTGATCATGGATGCTTGTGATCATGGGTGCTTGTGATCATGGGTGCTTGTGATCATGGATGCTTATGATCATGGATGCTTATGATCATGGGTGCTTGTGATCATGGATGCTTATGATCATGGATGCTTATGATCATGGGTGCTTGTGATCATGGATGCTTATGATCATGGGTGCTTGTGATCATGGATGCTTATGATCATGGGTGCTTGTGATCATGGATGCTTATGATCATGGGTGCTTGTGATCATGGATGCTTGTGATCATGGATGCTTGTGATCATGGGTGCTTGTGATCATGGATGCTTATGATCATGGATGCTTATGATCATGGGTGCTTGTGATCATGGATGCTTGTGATCATGGATGCTTGTGATCATGGGTGCTTGTGATCATGGGTGCTTGTGATCATGGATGCTTATGATCATGGATGCTTATGATCATGGGTGCTTGTGATCATGGATGCTTATGATCATGGGTGCTTGTGATCATGGATGCTTATGATCATGGATGCTTATGATCATGGATGCTTATGATCATGGGTGCTTGTGATCATGGGTGCTTGTGATCATGGGTGCTTGTGATCATGGGTGCTTGTGATCATGGATGCTTATGATCATGGGTGCTTGTGATCATGGATGCTTGTGATCATGGATGCTTGTGATCATGGGTGCTTGTGATCATGGGTGCTTGTGATCATGGGTGCTTGTGATCATGGGTGCTTGTGATCATGGATGCTTATGATCATGGATGCTTATGATCATGGGTGCTTGTGATCATGGATGCTTATGATCATGGGTGCTTGTGATCATGGATGCTTATGATCATGGGTGCTTGTGATCATGGATGCTTGTGATCATGGATGCTTGTGATCATGGGTGCTTGTGATCATGGATGCTTATGATCATGGGTGCTTGTGATCATGGATGCTTGTGATCATGGGTGCTTGTGATCATGGGTGCTTGTGATCATGGGTGCTTGTGATCATGGGTGCTTGTGATCATGGATCATGGATGCTTATGATCATGGATGCTTATGATCATGGGTGCTTGTGATCATGGATGCTTATGATCATGGGTGCTTGTGATCATGGATGCTTATGATCATGGATGCTTATGATCATGGATGCTTATGATCATGGGTGCTTGTGATCATGGATGCTTATGATCATGGGTGCTTGTGATCATGGATGCTTATGATCATGGGTGCTTGTGATCATGGATGCTTATGATCATGGGTGCTTGTGATCATGGATGCTTATGATCATGGGTGCTTGTGATCATGGATGCTTATGATCATGGGTGCTTGTGATCATGGATGCTTATGATCATGGGTGCTTGTGATCATGGGTGCTTGTGATCATGGGTGCTTATGATCATGGGTGCTTGTGATCATGGGTGCTTGTGATCATGGATGCTTATGATCATGGGTGCTTGTGATCATGGATGCTTATGATCATGGGTGCTTGTGATCATGGGTGCTTGTGATCATGGGTGCTTGTGATCATGGGTGCTTGTGATCATGGATGCTTATGATCATGGGTGCTTGTGATCATCGGTGCTTGTGATCATGGGTGCTTGTGATCATGGGTGCTTGTGATCATGGATGCTTATGATCATGGGTGCTTGTGATCATGGATGCTTATGATCATGGGTGCTTGTGATCATGG
>NC_091342.1:13671585-13676585 GCF_038502225.1 Cherax quadricarinatus
ACAATAACAGATGCAATCTTCCCACCAGGATACCAGATCATGAGGAAAGATAGAAGGGGCAGAGGGGGAGGTGGGGTTGCTCTGCTAGTAAAAAACAGATGGAAATTCGAGAAAATGGAAGGCATAGATGAGATGGGAGAAAGAGACTACATAGTAGGTACACTTCAGTCTGGGAAACACAAAGTGGTCATTGCAGTGATGTATAATCCACCACAGAACTGCAGGAGGCCAAGAGAGGAATATGAAGAGAGCAACAGAGCAATGGTGGACACACTTGCTGAGGTGGCAAGAAGAGCTCATTCCAGCAGAGCAAAGTTGCTGGTTATGGGGGATTTCAACCACAGGGAGATTGACTGGGAAAACCTGGAGCCACATGGGGGTCCCAAAACATGGAGAGCCAAGATGATGGACGTGGTGCTGGAAAACCTCCTGCACCAACATGTTAAGCCAGTAAATGAAATGATGGAATATGTAACAACAAAATGCAAGGACAGTGGAAAGGTTTATTCCCAAGGGCAACAGAAACAACGGGAAGACCAGAACGAGCCCCTGGTTTACCCGACTGTGTAAGGAGGCAAAAACAAAGTGCAATAGAGAATGGAAAAAGTACAGAAGGCAGAGAACACACGAAAATAGGGAGATCAGTCGCAGAGCCAGGAACGAGTACGCACAGGTAAGGAGGGAGGCCCAGCGACAGTATGAAAATGACATAGCATCGAAAATCAAGACTGACCCGAAACTGTTGTATAGCCACATCAGGAGGAAGACAACACTCAAAGACCAGGTGATCAGATTAAGGACAGAAGGGGGAGAACTCACAAGAAATGACCAGGAGGTATGTGAGGAGCTAAACAGGAGATTTAAGGGAGTTTTTACAGTAGAGACAGGAAGGGCTGTGGGAAGTCAGTACAGAAGGGAACATCAAGAGGGAATATACCACCAAGTGTTGGATGACATACGAACAACCGAGGAGGAGGTGAAGAAGCTGCTAAGTGACCTTCATACCTCAAAGGCGATGGGACCAGACATCTCTCCATGGGTCCTTAGAGAAGGAGCAGAGATGCTGTGCGTGCCTCTAACCACAATCTTCAACACATCCCTTGAAATTGGGCAACTACCTGAGAAATGGAAGACAGCAAATTTAGTCCCCATATTTAAGAAAGGAAACAGAAACGAGGCGCTAAACTACAGACCTGTGTCTCTGACATATATTGTGTGCAAAGTCATGGAGAAGATTATCAGGAGAGTGGTCGAACACCTGGAACGGAACAAGATTATAAATGAAAACCAGCATGGGTTCATGGAAGGCAAATCTTGTATCACAAACCTCCTGGAGTTTTATGACAAGGTAACAGAAGTAAGACACGAGAGAGAGGGGTGGGTTGATTGCATTTTCCTAGACTGCAGGAAGGCCTTTGACACAGTTCCCCACAAGAGATTAGTGCAGAAGCTGGAGGATCAGGCGCATGTAACAGGGAGGGCACTGCAGTGGATCAGGGAATACCTGACAGGGAGGCAGCAACGAGTCATGGTTCGTGAAGAGGTATCACAGTGGGCGCCTGTGACGAGCGGGTTCCCACAGGGGTCAGTTCTAGGGCCAGTGCTATTTTTGATATATGCGAACGACATGATGGAAGGAATAGACTCTGAAGTGTCCCTATTCGCAGATGATGTGAAGTTGATGAGAAGAATTAAATCGGATGAGGATGAGGCAGGACTGCAAAGAGACCTGGACAGGCTGGACATGTGGTCCAGAAACTGGCTTCTCGGATTCAATCCTGCCAAATGCAAAGTCATGAAGATTGGGGAGGGGCAAAGAAGACCGCAGACAGAGTATAGGCTAGGTGGACAAAGACTACAGACCTCACTCAGGGAGAAGACCTCGGGGTGGCCATAACATCGAGCACGTCACCGGAGGCACACATCAACCAAATAACTGCTGCAGCATACGGGCGCCTGGCAAACCTGAGAATAGCGTTCCGATATCTAAATAAGGAATCGTTCAAGACATTGTACGCTGTGTATGTTAGGCCTATACTGGAGTATGCAGCACCAATCTGGAACCCACACCTGGTGAAGCACATCAAGAAGTTAGAGAAAGTACAAAGGTTTGCAACAAGGCTAGTCCCAGAGCTCAGGGGAATGTCGTACGAGGAAAGGTTGAGGGAAATCGGACTGACGACACTGGAGGACAGAAGGGTCAGGGGAGACATGATAACGACATACAAGATACTGCGGGGAATAGATAAGGTGGACAGAGATAGGATGTTCCAGAGAGGGGGCACAGGAACAAGGGGTCACAACTGGAAGCTGAAGACTCAGACGAGTCACAGGGACGTTAGGAAGTACTTCTTCAGTCATAGAGTCGTCAGGAAGTGGAATAGCCTAGCAAGTGAAGTAGTGGAGGCAGGAACCATACATAGTTTTAAGAAGAGGTATGATAAAGCTCAGGAAGCAGAGAGAGAGAGAGGACCTAGTAGCAATCAGTGAAGAGGCGGGGCCAGGAGCTGAGTCTCGACCCCTGCAACCACAATTAGGTGAGTACAATTAGGTGAGTACATACACACACACACACATACACACACACATTTCTGTCATGGCCTCTTTAGGTACAAACTACTGAGAATTTCTCTGGGAAATTTGCAGGAGTATTTTCTAAATATTTTAAGTTTAACTACTAATATATACTGCATAAAATCTAAGACATAGTCAGAAGTTGAGCTCTAAATAATTTTCAGTAATAGACAAACTAATTAAAGAGTAATGGAACTATACATTTTCTGTGCATTTTTTTATTCCGAAGTTACACTTAAGTGCATAGATTTCGTATCATAATTCAGTTTTATCCAAGGGATGAACCATTCTTATTTATAAGTTGAAACAGTTTTATCCAAGGGATGTAACAGTCGGGCCCAAGGGATTAAAAAGTTGTAGCCTTTGGATTAAGTATTAATCAAGGGATGAAACAATCGTAACTAAGTGATGAAACAGTCATATCCAAGGGTGAGATATTCGTATACTAGTAAAATAGTGCTAAGTAATTTTGTCCAAAGGGAATCATGTTGTCTCGTACATAGTTCACGATTCTGATCCTTGGGGATACAGGTAAGGGAGGGGGGTAGAGCTTCCTTAAAGAGGCTGAAGTCATTGCAGTTAGGTTTTCAAACAGAGAACTCTACCACACACGCTCAAATCGGAAACCTTTTGCTTTCTGTGTGGAAGTTATTACCGCCTCCCCACCCTACCAATGGGTGGGGGTCCATTTGTTGGAGTTTATGCTATTGTCTGCTCGTAAAGAACCGGTATCGGGCTGGTGGTGCTGTTGTATTTATGCCAGCCAGAGCGATGGAGCGACAGGGTGAGGCGTCTTGTACTCTTGCAGGATTTAGCAGGATTTGCATTGCATCGGTGCATCGGTGAGTAATAGTGAGGGCACACGCAACCCCTGTGGCCTCCAGCACCGCTTGTCTTCACTTCTGCCTTGTCTGCGAACCTTTCTTCTTTTCTTCCTTGGTTGTTTTGTTCTCCTGTTTTGGCTGCCTTAATCTTCTTTGCTCCTCTTGTACAGCCTTGATTGTCGTTACCCCCTACCGTCTTTTCTGTTTTTCATGTCTTGGTTGTTTTAATCTTATTCGTTGTTTGCCTTCGTATTTGATATCTTCTACCAATTCCTGTACAGTCTTCTTCTTCCGCCTCGGCTGACTGCCTTGCATGTCATGACATGCTGCCAACAAGTATAACACAAAGACACACGTTTCTGAACAACCTTTCGTTGGAAAAATGTTTCACTCTATGTAGACTTCGATCAAGTCATGACTTTAGTCACCCCAAACATATTTGACTGTCTACCCTTTATCCTGTCTTGGCTGCTTGTCTCTCCTTTTTACCTTGGCTTTATTCATTTGCTTCCTTGGCTGTCTTCTGACTAATCCGCCTTTTTTTCTTTTGTTAAATTTACGCTTTTTTTTTTTTTTGCTATTTTTCAGGTATTTACACTTGTGAAATGCATTCCTTTTTTGGGAGATATTCGAGAGTTTTGGTTGATCGCACACTAGGAGATTAGCTTTCTCCTGGACTGTCTTCAGTAAACCATTTGTTTCGTCGGGAAACATACAGGTTCTTACTGACAGAGAGAGAGAGAGAGAGAGAGAGAGAGAGAGAGAGAGAGAGAGAGAGAGAGAGAGAGAGAGAGAGAGAGAGAGAGAGAGAGAGAGAGAGAGAGAGAGAGAGACTTATCGCGCTCGCCTCTTGCTTGTTCCACGAGGATGTGTTACCGTCGCCACCACCACAATTTTCATTATTGAAATTAACCACTACCTCCACCACTATTTCTACTACTGCTCCTACTACCACCACAACCATCACCAGCACTACAACTATTATTATTAATCATTCTCATTATATATTGTGCAAAAAATCGCGAACAAGCCACACACACACACGCACACACATTATATATATATATATATATATATATATATATATATATATATATATATATATATATATATATATATATATATATACATATATATATGGAGTTAATAAAAGTATTAGTCAGAGGGCAGAAGAGGGGTTGTTGAGGTGGTTTGGTCATTTAGAGAGAATGGATCAAAGTAGAATGACATGGAAAGCATATAAATCTATAGGGGAAGGAAGGCGGGTTAGGGGTCGTCCTCGAAAGGGCTGGAGGGGGTAAAGGAGGTTTTGTGGGCAAGGGGCTTGGACTTCCAGCAAGAGTGCGTGAGCGTGTTAGATAGGAGTGAATGGAGACGAATGGTGCTTGGGACCTGACGATCTGTTGGAGTGTGAGCAGGGTAATATTTAGTGAAGGGATTCAGGGAAACCGGTTATTTTCATATAGTCGGACTTGAGTCCTGGAAATGGGAAGTACAATGCCTGCACTTTAAAGGAGGGGTTTGGGATATTGGCAGTTTGGAGGGATATGTTGTGTATCTTTATACGTATATGCTTCTAAACTGTTGTATTCTGAGCACCTC
>NC_091342.1:13681585-13686585 GCF_038502225.1 Cherax quadricarinatus
AAAATTGGTCAATTAGCAAGAACTCATTCACAAGTAAGTCCTTTCTAAAAAATTTCTCTTATACGTCTAAAGATATTTTTTCATTTTTGTTAATGTAAAAATTAATAATTTTGTACCAAAATAACCTTAGAAAACTTACGTAACCTTATTATAACAAGCGCAATTTAATTTAGTCTAATCCTACTAAATATATTTAGATAAGTTTACAATTATTTAATAATACACAGACACAATGAAATATATTTTTGTCCTTAGGTTCAGAATGATTTTTGCGAAATTATTGCATACACAAATTTTCGCTTGCATGAAGACCGTTCCTATTTAAGTCAAAATCGCAAGTTTTACCTATTCGGCATATATATATATATATATATATATATATATATATATATATATATATATATATATATATATATATATATATGAATGAAGATAAGAATGGACGGGGACGGGAACCGTGACCGGCACTTAGCACGTCCAACGTCCACTGAGCTTGTGGAACGACTTTATTCCCTATCATGACAGAAAACGTATTTTGTCGGCAAGGTGAAGTATAGTATTATTTTCAAGTCTCTTTAGAAAGGGAATGACCAGTTCCACCCATGCAATGGAGAGTACCAGAGAAGCAGACTCGCTGGACCTCCTGAGACCTCTAGGGTTTGTCACGCACCTTGGAAAATCCAAGATAAGAACATTATTCACATTTTGATATTCTCATTCTATATTTTTACTTCCCGACATAATCATGATGTCGACTATGGAATCCTGAGATTTTTTTTTGTTTCTGTTCAATTTTCTCTTCATTTTTTCCTCCATTGCATTTATCATACTTATATCTTGCTTGTACATTACGCTATACGCTTGTTGACATTTTTGCTTAAAATTTGAGGCAGCATCTTTCAAGAAGTAGAAGAGTGCGTTCACATCTACTGTAAGACTCCTGCTGTCATGTGACATGCATTCATAATGGCTGTTTTTTCCGAGATACTTCAAACATGTTTCCATGCATGTTTTTTTGTCTAGAAATAGACTTTGAGGGGCCAGTACTGTAAGATGGTGAAATACGTCAGGATTTTGTTCAAGTAAGTTGTGAATTATATACTTTGATATGGTTTTAAGTTATATTTCAGTGTTCTGTACCAACTTCTTGTGTGTGGACGGAATCTAGCTGTTTTCACCATTTTACTCGTATATTTTTAATTAGCTTACTAAAGCCGATGTTTTTTCCATGTCTAATACTTCACCAGAGTAGATCTTATCAGTCCCATTTCTGACAACCCTGTGTTATCCATTTTCTACCCACTCTCGTAGAAATGAATACAAGTAAGATGAAAGCTTCTAAAACATATAATTTTTTTTTTTCTGTCTGACGGGATTATTCCAACAGAGAAGATAACTTTTCAGCCAAATGCCAAGATCGAAAGTTACGATGATGCGATACTCGTCAATGGGATTTTAAAACGCCTTTTCAAGTCTCGAACACTTTTTTGGATCTTTTTATTCAGTGATAGAATAATTCATAAAAGGGCAGTTGTTAGCCTAGTTGGACATTTGCATTGTAATGAAACAATACCTATGAGTCAGTATTGCTAACACGTGGACCTAAATGTCGTACTGCCAACAATAGTGAAGAAGAGAAAGAGACACTGCAAAACAAGCTTTTGTAGGCATAACGTTTCGCTCTCTGTAAAGCTTCATCAAGACACTGTTTATATTTTTTCGTCTTCTCTTTCCATATTCATCAAGTCTGCTTCGTTCGTAAATAGTGCAGTACAGTAATCCTTTCGACTGAAAAGTTACGCATGTATAAGAATCGCGTGAGTGTTAGACAAGTGTTTCCTGGTGGCTGCGTCCATCCACACCAACCAGTCATATACATCGCACATTTCCCGTTATGACAATTTTAGTTGACATCTTTATGTTATGAAAGTTTCATAATTTCTTGTTCTTTATTCATTTTATTTCTTACATACCTATGAGCTACGATGTCAAAATTACATCAATGCTATATAGATTGTACTGGTAGCACCCATGCGCACATAGTTTAAGTACTTGCACACGTTATGTTATTCATTCCACATAGCTGGAAAGGAATTATATGTCTTATCGTAGATTCTTTCTTAAGTCCACTATAATTGGTGTCATTTTTGGTATTTCGTTCCTCGTGAATCTTTGCTGTTTCATGTAAACACCTTATCTAGTGGAGTGCTTCCCAAGACACCGCCGTCTCCTCATTTTGTGAATTAGTCTTTCCTGAGGCCTCAACTGAGGCACATTATCCTAGATCAGTCTTCTCTAATATATGTATATGGAGAAGAAGCCTTCCTCCGTAATCCATGCATATCGCAAGAGGCGACTAAAATGTTGGGAGCAAGTGGCTAGTAACTAGTATTTGCAACTTGGAACACCAATAATACAAGTGTTCATGACTCGCAGCACCAGTAACACAAATGTTTATAACACTTGTATTTACAATACAGATTTTTGTAATCCCTCTATGTAGTGTATTTTCATTTTAAATTTCAGATATATTTTTGTAACCTCATCCCCATGCGCAAATATATAATAAAATATATATGAATGAATGAAATTTTTTATGTTGAAAATTCAATAAATACCCTATAGGATATTAATTTGAAAGGCAGGTCATTTATTTATTTATTTGGCCATTTAGGCTGTCTCTTGTTGAGATCGCAAGAGGAAATACACAACCCGCGCATAGAGAGAATAGCTTATAACGACGTTTGGAACCGTCTTTCCTTGATGTAAACATAGAGCTGGATCTCCCTGCTTTATCTCACTCAACATGGAGACCAAACACACATCTGGCCTTGTCTAAACACCTGACCTGAAGAATGAGACACTTGTGCAACATTTGGGCATCTTTATTGTGGAAACGTTTTGCCATCCACTGGCTCCTTGATCCTCCTATTTCAATGTTCCTTCTTCCTACCGTTCTCTTCCATTCCCTCCCTCTCCTTCTCCCTTCATCCTCTGTATCCCGCCCTCTCCCCGCCTTTTCCCCCACATCTTGTACTCGGTAGCGATTGACTACTAATTACAGCGTTATTGATAACGCTGCAAAGCTAACGTGGGTGGCAGAGTGCGTTAACCTCACAACACCTTTTGACTTAATTACAAAAGTTTATTTTCCCCTCTTCCACATCTCATTGTATCTCGTAGTGCTCAACGAGGGATTAAGTCACATCTCTTTCAGAATGCTTGAATCACATTCCTGATCTGAATTATATCAGGATTGTAAACATGTTTGTTCCATGTGAGGTAACTGGTTAATTGCCGCATTAAATCCAGTGATTGTGTGAGCTTCTTTGTCTTAATCTCATTCGACCTGTCTTATTGTTTGTCTCGTCTGGCATTGCCTCAGCCAGAGGGGACCTGGGTTAACCCAACGGGATCTGGTTTGACTCAAAGTTCACTATAATTTGCCATACGTGACCCAGGGTGGATTTGCTGGATCTTATTACTTGATCTGACCTGAATTAAGTTTACGTCTCTTGACGTCACATAGTTTAGCTAGAATTAAACGTGAGTAACCGTGGCTAATATTGACTGAAAACTGGTTCAAGAAAACTCTAAACTTGTCGAAGCTTACGTAACATTAATTACTTTACAGACAGGTGGTTCATAATAATTTACATGACATAATGCATATTACAAGTTTTCTGAAGGTTTATACTTTGTTTTTGTTGTGGCTCAGATGATGTATAATGTTTGGTGTGAGTGATTTATCCATTCAACTAACTTACATCAGGTCTCATAACAGGATTAGGTTGTGATGGCTCTATAGGCCTGAAGGTCACCGGCAGCAACAGTCTTTTTTGTTGTTGTTGTTAGGCAGTAAACAAGGAAGACTAGCCTCAGGATGGCATACGAGGATAGAGGAGCCCTCAAAACTATTCAGATATTTGACGCTACACTTGTAATAATCTCAGTATTTCATGCTTGTGCTCTTAAAATAAAGATCGTTTACTAACATTTTTATTTTAAAAGTGAGAAAGTAAATCTGGCATCCCGACTTTCAGAGATTGTTCATGTATTGGTTCTTGTTAAATTATTTAATCTCGTCGTTATTTCTGGTGTGTGTGGGGGGGGGGAGATAGATTCCATCATGCTCACGTTACTGATAAAACAAAATTCTGTTTCATAGCAGTACTCTCTAAATATTTGCATCAGATGATGTTGAGGTTTGATGCCTTCATCGTATCGGTGAAAGCAACTCATTATGTACCCCAAGAACTGGGCTACATAATGAAGCCTTACTAACGATTTTCATTCATCTCAAATATGTGGTGAGATGTATGGTGGTTCTGTGATGACCTTAGTGATAAGCAACGGTTAGTGTAGAAGTGATAAAATCGCTTCCTTTTAAAAACAACATATCGTGTGCTGCACTGGTTACACCAAACTCAGAGCAAATATATGTTCCCTTGGAGGCCGTGTGTTAACCTGGGTGATGGGCTCACGCAATTCCCGTCTCCCGTCATCGTAAATACCTCGCCAGCAACCACACACAACACTGAACGGGTCGCTCCTCTTACTTAAGGACACAAGCTGAGTGTGATTGCAGTGGTACAACCATCACCAACATTGTTTGGCAGGTGTTGGTGAACAATTCTCCTTAGCCTAGTGTGGTGGTGGTGGTGGTGGTGGTGGTGGTGGTGGTGGTGGTGGTGGTGGTGCTGCTGCTGCTGCTGCTGCTGCTGCTGCTGCATCTGTTGCTTCTGGTGTTGGTCTTGATGTTGGTGGTTGTAGTAGGCCTTCTTATGCTGCTACTGCCTCTGCTTCTGCTGCAGCTGCTCTTGTTACTGTTGCAGCAGCACTTCTTGCACTGTTGTTGCTGCTGCTGCTTCTTTTATTGTTTTTTGTGTTTCTGTCACTTCTTTTGCTGTTGCTGGCGCAGATGCTTCTGCTGTTCCAGCTGTTGGTGCTGCCGCCGATGCTTCTGGTGTTTGTAGTGATGTAGTTGTGGTGGTGGTGGT